>NW_027472980.1:0-124412 GCF_030347505.1 Rhynchophorus ferrugineus | reverse complement strand
CGGCATGCTAATTACATTGCCGGTTGCCAAATTGCATTATCTCTTATAGTTTCCGAGATATGGACTATCGATAATTTACACCTTAGGCTCTGCTTTTAACTTGGGCCCAAATTGTAAATGGTCTTATCTATTGGCGATTTCGTTCCAATTCACATTCCAAGTAATATTCGGCATGCTAATTACATTGCCGGTTGCCAAATTGCATTATCTCTTATAGTTTCCGAGATATGGACTATCGATAATTTACACCTTAGGCTCTGCTTCTAACTTGGGCCCAAATTGTAAAATGGTCTTATCTATTGGCGATTTCGTCCCAATTCACATTCCAAGTGATATTCGGCATGCTAATTACATTGCCGGTTGCGAAATTGCATTATCTCTTATAGTTTCCGAGATATGGACTATCCATAATTTACACCTTAGGCTCTGCTTCTAACTTGGGCCCAAATTGTAAAATGGTCTTATCTATTGGCGATTTCGTTCCAATTTACATTCCAAGTAATATTCGGCATGCTAATTACATTGCCGGTTGCCAAATTGCATTATCTCTTATAGTTTCCGAGATATGGACTATCGATAATTTACACCTTAGGCTCTGCTTCTAACTTGGGCCCAAATTGTAAAATGGTCTTATCTATTGGCGATTTCGTTCCAATTCACATTCCAAATAATATTCGGCATGCTAATTACATTGCCGGTTGCCAAATTGCATTATCTCTTATAGTTTCCGAGATATGGACTATCGATAATTTACACCTTAGGCTCTTCTTCTAACTTGGGCCCAAATTGTAAAATGGTCTTATCTATTGGCGATTTCGTTCCAATTCACATTCCAAGTAATATTCGGCATGCTAATTACATTGCCGGTTGCCAAATTGCATTATCTCTTATAGTTTCCGAGATATGGACTATCGATAATTTACACCTTAGGCTCTGCTTCTAACTTGGGCCCAAATTGTAAAATGGTCTTATCTATTGGCGATTTCGTTCCAATTAACACTCCAAGTAATATTCGGCATGCTAATTACATTGCCGGTTGCGAAATTGCATTATCTCTGATAGTTTCCGAGATATGGACTATCAATAATTAACACCTTAGGCTCTGCTTCTAACTTGGGCCCAAATTGTAAAATGGTCTTATCTATTGGCGATTTCGTTCCAATTCACATTCCAAGTAATATTCGGCATGCTAATTACATTGCCGGTTGCCAAATTGCATTATCTCTTATAGTTTCCGAGATATGGACTATCGATAATTTACACCTTAGGCTCTGCTTCTAACTTGGGCCCAAATTGTAAAATGGTCTTATCTATTGGCGATTTCGTCCCAATTCACATTCCAAGTGATATTCGGCATGCTAATTACATTGCCGGTTGCGAAATTGCATTATCTCTTATAGTTTCCGAGATATGGACTATCAATAATTTACACCTTAGGCTCTGCTTCTAACTTGGGCCCAAATTGTAAAATGGTCTTATCTATTGGCGATTTCGTTCCAATTGACATTCCAAGTAATATACGGCATGCTAATTACATTGCCGGTTGCCAAATTGCATTATCTCTTATAGTTTCCGAGATATGGACTATCGATAATTTACACCTTAGGCTCTGCTTCTAACTTGGGCCCAAATTGTAAAATGGTCTTATCTATTGGCGATTTCGTTGCAATTCACATTCCAAGTAATATTCGGCATGCTAATTACATTGCCGGTTGCCAAATTGCATTATCTCTTATAGTTTCCGAGATATGGACTATCGATAATTTACACCTTAGGCTCTGCTTCTAACTTGGGCCCAAATTGTAAAAATGGTCTTATCTATTGGCGATTTCGTTCCAATTCACATTCCAAGTAATATTCGGCATGCTAATTACATTGCCGGTTGCCAAATTGCATTATCTCTTATAGTTTCCGAGATATGGACTATCGATAATTTACACCTTAGGCTCTGCTTCTAACTTGGGCCCAAATTGTAAAATGTTCTTATCTATTGGCGATTTCGTCCCAATTCACATTCCAAGTGATATTCGGCATGCTAATTACATTGCCGGTTGCGAAATTGCATTATCTCTTATAGTTTCCGAGATATGGACTATCAATAATTTACACCTTAGGCTCTGCTTCTAACTTGGGCCCAAATTGTAAAATGGTCTTATCTATTGGCGATTTCGTTCCAATTCACATTCCAAGTAATATTCGGCATGCTAATTACATTGCCGGTTGCCAAATTGCATTATCTCTTATAGTTTCCGAGATATGGACTATCAATAATATACACCTTAGGCTCTGCTTCTAACTTGGGCCCAAATTGTAAAATGGTCTTATCTATTGGCGATTTCGTTCCAATTCACATTCCAAGTAATATTCGGCATGCTAATTACATTGCCGGTTGCCAAATTGCATTATCTCTTATAGTTTCCGAGATATGGACTATCGATAATTTACACCATAGGCTCTGCTTCTAACTTGGGCCCAAATTGTAAAATGGTTTTTATCTATTGGCGATTTCGTTCCAATTCACATTCCAAGTAATATTCGGCATGCTAATTACATTGCCGATTGCGAAATTGCATTATCTCTTATAGTTTCAGAGATATGGACTATCGATAATTTACACCTTAGGCTCTGCTTCTAACTTGGGCCCAAATTGTAAAATGGTCTTATCTATTGGCAATTTCGTTCCAATTCACATTCCAAGTTATATTCGGCATGCTAATTACATTGCCGGTTGCCAAATTGCATTATCTCTTATAGTTTCCGAGATATGGACTATCGATAATTTACACCTTAGGCTCTGCTTCTAACTTGGGCCCAAATTGTAAAATGGTCTTATCTATTGGCGATTTCGTTCCAATTCACATTCCAAGTAGTATTCGGCATGCTAATTACATTGCCGGTTCCCAAATTGCATTATCTCTTATAGTTTCCGAGATATGGACTATCGATAATTTACACCTTAGGCTCTGCTTCTAACTTGGGCCCAAATTGTAAAATGGTCTTATCTATTGGCGATTTCGTTCCAATTCACATTCCAAGTAATATTCGGCATGCTAATTACATTGCCGGTTGCCAAATTGCATTATCTCTTATAGTTTCCGAGATATGGACTACCGATAATTTACACCTTAGGCTCTGCTTCTAACTTGGGCCCAAATTGTAAAATGGTCTTATCTATTGGCGATTTCGTTCCAATTCACATTCCAAGTAATATTCGCATGCTAATTACATTGCCGGTTGCCAAATTGCATTATCTCTTATAGTTTCCGAGATATGGACTATCGATAATTTACACCTTAGGCTCTGCTTTTAACTTGGGCCCAAATTGTAAAATGGTCTTATCTATTGGCGATTTCGTTCCAATTCACATTTCAAGTAATATTCGGCATGCTAATTACATTGCCGCTTGCCAAATTGCATTATCTCTTATAGTTTCCGAGATATGGACTATCGATAATTTACACCTTAGGCTCTGCTTCTAACTTGGGCCCAAATTGTAAAATGGTCTTATCTATTGGCGATTTCGTTCCAATTCACATTCCAAGTAATATTCGGCATGCTAATTACATTGCCGGTTGCCAAATTGCATTATCTCTTATAGTTTCCGAGATATGGACTATCGATAATTTACACCTTAGGCTCTGCTTCTAACTTGGGCCCAAATTGTAAAATGGTCTTATCTATTGGCGATTTCGTTCCAATTCACATTCCAAGTAATATTCGGCATGCTAATTACATTGCCGGTTGCCAAATTGCATTATCTCTTATAGTTTCCGAGATATGGACTATCGATAATTTACACCTTAGGCTCTGCTTTTAACTTGGGCCCAAATTGTAAAATGGTCTTATCTATTGGCGATTTCGTTCCAATTCACATTCCAAGTAATATTCGGCATGCTAATTACATTGCCGGTTGCCAAATTGCATTATCTCTTATAGTTTCCGAGATATGGACTATCGATAATTTACACCTTAGGCTCTGCTTCTAACTTGGGCCCAAATTGTAAAATGGTCTTATCTATTGGCGATTTCGTCCCAATTCACATTCCAAGTGATATTCGGCATGCTAATTACATTGCCGGTTGCGAAAATTGCATTATCTCTTATAGTTTCCGAGATATGGACTATCGATAATTTACACCTTAGGCTCTGCTTCTAACTTGGGCCCAAATTGTAAAATGGTCTTATCTATTGGCGATTTCGTTCCAATTCACATTCCAAGTAATATTCGGCATGCTAATTACATTGCCGGTTGCCAAATTGCATTATCTCTTATAGTTTCCGAGATATGGACTATCGATAATTTACACCTTAGGCTCTGCTTCTAACTTGGGCCCAAATTGTAAAATGGTCTTATCTATTGGCGATTTCGTTCCAATTAACACTCCAAGTAATATTCGGCATGCTAATTACATTGCCGGTTGCGAAATTACATTATCTCTGATAGTTTCCGAGATATGGACTATCAATAATTAACACCTTAGGCTCTGCTTCTAACTTGGGCCCAAATTGTAAAATGGTCTTATCTATTGGCGATTTCGTTCCAATTCACATTCCAAGTAATTATTCGGCATGCTAATTACATTGCCGGTTGCCAAATTGCATTATCTCTTATAGTTTCCGAGATATAGACAGGTTCGTCCATCGATCGATGGACGAACCTTATGGACTATCGATAATTTACACCTTAGGCTCTGCTTCTAACTTGGGCCCAAATTGTAAAATGGTCTTATCTATTGGCGATTTCGTCCCAATTCACATTCCAAGTGATATTCGGCATGCTAATTACATTGCCGGTTGCGAAATTGCATTATCTCTTATAGTTTCCGAGATATGGACTATCAATAATTTACACCTTAGGCTCTGCTTCTAACTTGGGCCCCAAATTGTAAAATGGTCTTATCTATTGGCGATTTCGTTCCAATTCACATTCCAAGTAATATACGGCATGCTAATTACATTGCCGGTTGCCAAATTGCATTATCTCTTATAGTTTCCGAGATATGGACTATCGATAATTTACACCTTAGGCTCTGCTTCTAACTTGGGCCCAAATTGTAAAATGGTCTTATCTATTGGCGATTTCGTTGCAATTCACATTCCAAGTAATATTCGGCATGCTAATTACATTGCCGGTTGCCAAATTGCATTATCTCTTATAGTTTCCGAGATATGGACTATCGATAATTTACACCTTAGGCTCTGCTTCTAACTTGGGCCCAAATTGTAAAATGGTCTTATCTATTGGCGATTTCGTTCCAATTCACATTCCAAGTAATATTCGGCATGCTAATTACATTGCCGGTTGCCAAATTGCATTATCTCTTATAGTTTCCGAGATATGGACTATCGATAATTTACACCTTAGGCTCTGCTTCTAACTTGGGCCCAAATTGTAAAATGTTCTTATCTATTGGCGATTTCGTCCCAATTCACATTCCAAGTGATATTCGGCATGCTAATTACATTGCCGGTTGCGAAATTGCATTATCTCTTATAGTTTCCGAGATATGGACTATCAATAATTTACACCTTAGGCTCTGCTTCTAACTTGGGCCCAAATTGTAAAATGGTCTTATCTATTGGCGATTTCGTTCCAATTCACATTCCAAGTAATATTCGGCATGCTAATTACATTGCCGGTTGCCAAATTGCATTATCTCTTATAGTTTCCGAGATATGGACTATCAATAATTTACACCTTAGGCTCTGCTTCTAACTTGGGCCCAAATTGTAAAATGGTCTTATCTATTGGCGATTTCGTTCCAATTCACATTCCAAGTAATATTCGGCATGCTAATTACATTGCCGGTTGCCAAATTGCATTATCTCTTATAGTTTCCGAGATATGGACTATCGATAATTTACACCTTAGGCTCTGCTTCTAACTTGGGCCCAAATTGTAAAATGGTCTTATCTATTGGCGATTTCGTTCCAATTCACACTCCAAGTAATATTCGGCATGCTAATTACATTGCCGGTTGCGAAATTGCATTATCTCTTATAGTTTCCGAGATATGGACTATCAATAATTAACACCTTAGGCTCTGCTTCTAACTTGGGCCCAAATTGTAAAATGGTCTTATCTATTGGCGATTTCGTTCCAATTCAACATTCCAAGTAATATTCGGCATGCTAATTACATTGCTGGTTGCCAAATTGCATTATCTCTTATAGTTTCCGAGATATGGACTATCGATAATTTACACCTTAGGCTCTGCTTCTAACTTGGGCCCAAATTGTAAAATGGCCTTATCTATTGGCGATTTCGTCCCAATTCACATTCCAAGTAATATTCGGCATGCTAATTACATTGCCCGGTTGCGAAATTGCATTATCTCTTATAGTTTCAGAGATATGGACTATCGATAATTTAACACCTTAGGCTCTGCTTCTAACTTGGGCCCAAATTGTAAAATGGTCTTATCTATTGGCAATTTCGTTCCAATTCACATTCCAAGTAATATTCGGCATGCTAATTACATTGCCGGTTGCCAAATTGCATTATCTCTTATAGTTTTCCGAGATATGGACTATCGATAATTTACACCTTAGGCTCTGCTTCTAACTTGGGCCCAAATTGTAAAATGGTCTTATCTATTGGCGATTTCGTTCCAATTCACATTCCAAGTAATATTCGGCATGCTAATTACATTGCCGGTTGCCAAATTGCATTATCTCTTATAGTTTCCGAGATATGGACTATCGATAATTTACACCATAGGCTCTGCTTCTAACTTGGGCCCAAATTGTAAAATGGTCTTATCTATTGGCGATTTCGTTCCAATTCACATTCCAAGTAATATTCGGCATGCTAATTACATTGCCGATTGCGAAATTGCATTATCTCTTATAGTTTCAGAGATATGGACTATCGATAATTTACACCTTAG
The DNA here is from genome assembly GCF_030347505.1 of Rhynchophorus ferrugineus. Taxonomy (NCBI): domain Eukaryota; kingdom Metazoa; phylum Arthropoda; class Insecta; order Coleoptera; family Curculionidae; genus Rhynchophorus; species Rhynchophorus ferrugineus. Next base: position 117,522 of record NW_027472980.1, on the reverse strand, counting down.
GCTCTGCTTCTAACTTGGGCCCAAATTGTAAAATGGTCTTATCTATTGGCAATTTCGTTCCAATTCACATTCCAAGTAATATTCGGCATGCTAATTACATTGCCGGTTGCCAAATTGCATTATCTCTTATAGTTTCCGAGATATGGACTATCGATAATTTACACCTTAGGCTCTGCTTCTAACTTGGGCCCCAAATTGTAAAATGGTCCTTATCTATTGGCGATTTCGTTCCAATTCACATTCCAAGTAGTATTCGGCATGCTAATTACATTGCCGGTTCCCAAATTGCATTATCTCTTATAGTTTCCGAGATATGGACTATCGATAATTTACACCTTAGGCTCTGCTTCTAACTTGGGCCCAAATTGTAAAATGGTCTTATCTATTGGCGATTTCGTTCCAATTCACATTCCAAGGTAATATTCGGCATGCTAATTACATTGCCGGTTGCCAAATTGCATTATCTCTTATAGTTTCCGAGATATGGACTATCGATAATTTACACCTTAGGCTCTGCTTCTAACTTGGGCCCAAATTGTAAAATGGTCTTATCTATTGGCGATTTCGTTCCAATTCACATTCCAAGTAATATTCGGCATGCTAATTACATTGCTGGTTGCCAAATTGCATTATCTCTTATAGTTTCCGAGATATGGACTATCGATAATTTACACCTTAGGCTCTGCTTCTAACTTGGGCCCAAATTGTAAAATGGTCTTATCTATTGGCGATTTCGTTCCAATTCACATTCCAAGTAATATTCGGCATGCTAATTACATTGCCGGTTGCCAAATTGCATTATCTCTTATAGTTTCCGAGATATGGACTATCGATAATTTACACCTTAGGCTCTGCTTCTAACTTGGGCCCAAATTGTAAAATGGTCTTATCTATTGGCGATTTCGTTCCAATTAACACTCCAAGTAATATTCGGCATGCTAATTACATTGCCGGTTGCGAAATTGCATTATCTCTGATAGTTTCCGAGATATGGACTATCAATAATTAACACCTTAGGCTCTGCTTCTAACTTGGGCCCAAATTGTAAAATGGTCTTATCTATTGGCGATTTCGTTCCAATTCACATTCCAAGTAATATTCGGCATGCTAATTACATTGCCGGTTGCCAAATTGCATTATCTCTTATAGTTTCCGAGATATGGACTATCGATAATTTACACCTTAGGCTCTGCTTCTAACTTGGGCCCAAATTGTAAAATGGCCTTATCTATTGGCGATTTCGTCCCAATTCACATTCCAAGTAATATTCGGCATGCTAATTACATTGCCGGTTGCGAAATTGCATTATCTCTTATAGTTTCAGAGATATGGACTATCGATAATTTACACCTTAGGCTCTGCTTCTAACTTGGGCCCAAATTGTAAAATGGTCTTATCTATTGGCAATTTCGTTCCAATTCACATTCCAAGTAATATTCGGCATGCTAATTACATTGCCGGTTGCCAAATTGCATTATCTCTTATAGTTTCCGAGATATGGACTATCGATAATTTACACCTTAGGCTCTGCTTCTAACTTGGGCCCAGATTGTAAAATGGTCTTATCTATTGGCGATTTCGTTCCAATTCACATTCCAAGTAATATTCGGCATGCTAATTACATTGCCGGTTGCCAAATTGCATTACCTCTTATAGTTTCCGAGATATGGACTATCGATAATTTACACCCTTAGGCTCTGCTTCTAACTTGGGCCCAAATTGTAAAATGGTCTTATCTATTGGCGATTTCGTTCCTATTCACATTCCAAGTAGTATTCGGCATGCTAATTACATTGCCTTTTGCCAAATTGCATTATCTCTTATAGTTTCCGAGATATGGACTATCGATAATTTACACCATAGGCTCTGCTTCTAACTTGGGCCCAAATTGTAAAATGGTCTTATCTATTTACGATTTCGTTCCAATTCACATTCCAAGTAATATACGGCATGCTAATTACATTGCCGATTGCGAAATTGCGTTATCTCTTATAGTTTCAGACATATGGACTATTGATAATTTACACCTTAGGCTCTGCTTCTAACTTGGGCCCAAATTGTAAAATGGTCTTATCTATTGGCAATTCGTTCCAATTCACATTCCAAGTAATATTCGGCATGCTAATTACATTGCCGGTTGCCAAATTGCATTATCTCTTATAGTTTCCGAGATATGGACTATCGATAATTTACACCTTAGGCTCTGCTTCTAACTTGGGCCCAAATTGTAAAAATGGTCTTATCTATTGGCGATTTCGTTCCAATTCACATTCCAAGTAATATTCGGCATGCTAATTACATTGCCGGTTGTCAAATTGCATTATCTCTTATAGTTTCCGAGATATAGACTATCGATAATTTACACCTTAGGCTCTGCTTCTAACTTGGGCCCAAATTGTAAAATGGTCCTATCTATTGGCGATTTCGTTCCAATTCACATTCCAAGTAATATTCGGCATGCTAATTACATTGCCGGTTGCCAAATTGCATTATCTCTTATAGTTTCCGAGATATGGACTACCGATAATTTACACCTTAGGCTCTGCTTCTAACTTGGACCCAAATTGTAAAATGGTCTTATCTATTGGCGATTTCGTTCCAATTCACATTCCAAGTAATATTCGGCATGCTAATTACATTGCCGGTTGCCAAATTGCATTATCTCTTATAGTTTCCGAGATATGGACTATCGATAATTTACACCTTAGGCTCTGCTTCTAACTTGGGCCCAAATTGTAAAATGGTCTTATCTATTGGCGATTTCGTTCCAATTCACATTCCAAGTAATATTCGGCATGCTAATTACATTGCCGGTTGCCAAATTGCATTATCTCTTATAGTTTCCGAGATATGGACTATCGATAATTTACACCTTAGGCTCTGCTTCTAACTTGGGCCCAAATTGTAAAATGGTCCTTATCTATTGGCGATTTCGTTCCAATTCACATTCCAAGTAATATTCGGCATGCTAATTACATTGCCGGTTGCCAAATTGCATTATCTCTTATAGTTTCCGAGATATGGGACTATCGATAATTTACACCTTAGGGCTCTGCTTCTAACTTGGGCCCAAATTGTAAAATGGTCTTATCTATTGGCGATTTAGTTGCAATTCACATTCCAAGTAATATTCGGCATGCTAATTACATTGCCGGTTGCCAAATTGCATTATCTCTTATAGTTTCCGAGATATGGACTATCGATAATTTACACCTTAGGCTCTGCTTCTAACTTGTGCCCAAATTGTAAAATGGTCTTATCTATTGGCGATTTCGTTCCAATTCACATTCCAAGTAATATTCGGCATGCTAATTACATTGCCGGTTGCCAAATTGCATTATCTCTTATAGTTTCCGAGATATGGACTATCGATAATTTACACCTTAGGCTCTGCTTCTAACTTGGGCCCAAATTGTAAAATGGTCTTATCTATTGGTGATTTCGTCCCAATTCACATTCCAAGTGATATTCGGCATGCTAATTACATTGCCGGTTGCGAAATTGCATTATCTCTTATAGATTCCGAGATATGGACTATCCATAATTTACACCTTAGGCTCTGCTTCTAACTTGGGCCCAAATTGTAAAATGGTCTTATCTATTGGCGATTTCGTTCCAATTCACATTCCAAGTAATATTCGGCATGCTAATTACATTGCCGGTTGCCAAATTGCATTATCTCTTATAGTTTCCGAGATATGGACTATCAATAATTAACACCTTAGGCTCTGCTTCTAACTTGGGCCCAAATTGTAAAATGGTCTTATCTATTGGCGATTTCGTTCCAATTCACATTCCAAGTAATATTCGGCATGCTAATTACATTGCCGGTTGCCAAATTGCATTATCTCTTATAGTTTCCGAGATATGGACTATCGATAATTTACACCTTAGGCTCTGCTTCTAACTTGGGCCCAAATTGTAAAATGGCCTTATCTATTGGCGATTTCGTCCCAATTCACATTCCAAGTAATATTCGGCATGCTAATTACATTGCCGGTTGCGAAATTGCATTATCTCTTATAGTTTCAGAGATATGGACTATCGATAATTTACACCTTAGGCTCTGCTTCTAACTTGGGCCCAAATTGTTAAAATGGTCTTATCTATTGGCAATTTCGTTCCAATTCACATTCCAAGTAATATTCGGCATGCTAATTACATTGCCGGTTGCCAAATTGCATTATCTCTTATAGTTTCCGAGATATGGACTATCGATAATTTACACCTTAGGCTCTGCTTCTAACTTGGGGCCCAAATTGTAAAATGGTCCTATCTATTGGCGATTTCGTTCCAATTCACATTCCAAGTAATATTCGGCATGCTAATTACATTGCCGGTTGCCAAATTGCATTATCTCTTATAGTTTCCGAGATATGGACTACCGATAATTTACACCTTAGGCTCTGCTTCTAACTTGGGCCCAAATTGTAAAATGGTCTTATCTATTGGCGATTTCGTTCCAATTCACATTCCAAGTAATATTCGGCATGCTAATTACATTGCCGGTTGCCAAATTGCATTATCTCTTATAGTTTCCGAGATATGGACTATCGATAATTTACACCTTAGGCTCTGCTTCTAACTTGGGCCCAAATTGTAAAATGGTCTTATCTATTGGCGATTTCGTTCCAATTCACATTCCAAGTAATATTCGGCATGCTAATTACATTGCCGGTTGCCAAATTGCATTATCTCTTATAGTTTCCGAGATATGGACTATCGATAATTTACACCTTAGGCTCTGCTTCTAACTTGGGCCCAAATTGTAAAATGGTCTTATCTATTGGCGATTTCGTTCCAATTCACATTCCAAGTAATATTCGGCATGCTAATTACATTGCCGGTTGCCAAATTGCATTATCTCTTATAGTTTCCGAGATATGGGACTATCGATAATTTACACCTTAGGCTCTGCTTCTAACTTGGGCCCAAATTGTAAAATGGTCTTATCTATTGGCGATTTCGTTGCAATTCACATTCCAAGTAATATTCGGCATGCTAATTACATTGCCGGTTGCCAAATTGCATTATCTCTTATAGTTTCCGAGATATGGACTATCGATAATTTACACCTTAGGCTCTGCTTCTAACTTGTGCCCAAATTGTAAAATGGTCTTATCTATTGGCGATTTCGTTCCAATTCACATTCCAAGTAATATTCGGCATGCTAATTACATTGCCGGTTGCCAAATTGCATTATCTCTTATAGTTTCCGAGATATGGACTATCGATAATTTTACACCTTAGGCTCTGCTTCTAACTTGGGCCCAAATTGTAAAATGGTCTTATCTATTGGTGATTTCGTCCCAATTCACATTCCAAGTGATATTCGGCATGCTAATTACATTGCCGGTTGCGAAATTGCATTATCTCTTATAGATTCCGAGATATGGACTATCCATAATTTACACCTTAGGCTCTGCTTCTAACTTGGGCCCAAATTGTAAAATGGTCTTATCTATTGGCGATTTCGTTCCAATTCACATTCCAAGTAATATTCGGCATGCTAATTACATTGCCGGTTGCCAAATTGCATTATCTCTTATAGTTTCCGAGATATGGACTATCAATAATTAACACCTTAGGCTCTGCTTCTAACTTGGGCCCAAATTGTAAAATGGTCTTATCTATTGGCGATTTCGTTCCAATTCACATTCCAAGTAATATTCGGCATGCTAATTACATTGCCGGTTGCCAAATTGCATTATCTCTTATAGTTTCCGAGATATGGACTATCGATAATTTACACCTTAGGCTCTGCTTCTAACTTGGGCCCCAAATTGTAAAATGGCCTTATCTATTGGCGATTTCGTCCCAATTCACATTCCAAGTAATATTCGGCATGCTAATTACATTGCCGGTTGCGAAATTGCATTATCTCTTATAGTTTCAGAGATATGGACTATCGATAATTTACACCTTAGGCTCTGCTTCTAACTTGGGCCCAAATTGTAAAATGGTCTTATCTATTGGCAATTTCGTTCCAATTCACATTCCAAGTAATATTCGGCATGCTAATTACATTGCCGGTTGCCAAATTGCATTATCTCTTATAGTTTCCGAGATATGGACTATCGATAATTTACACCTTAGGCTCTGCTTCTAACTTGGGCCCAAATTGTAAAATGGTCTTATCTATTGGCGATTTCGTTCCAATTCACATTCCAAGTAATATTCGGCATGCTAATTACATTGCCGGTTGCCAAATTGCATTATCTCTTATAGTTTCCTAGATATGGACTATCGATAATTTACACCTTAGGCTCTGCTTCTAACTTGGGCCCAAATTGTAAAATGGTCTTATCTATTGGCGATTTCGCTCCAATTCACATTCCAAGTAATATTCGGCATGCTAATTACATTGCCAGTTGCCAAATTGCATTATCTCTTATAGTTTCCGAGATATGGACTACCGATAATTTACACCTTAGGCTCTGCTTCTAACTTGGGCCCAAATTGTAAAATGGTCTTATCTATTGGCGATTTCGTTCCAATTCACATTCCAAGTAATATTCGGCATGCTAATTACATTGCCGGTTGCCAAATTGCATTATCTCTTATAGTTTCCGAGATATGGACTATCGATAATTTACACCTTAGGCTCTGCTTCTAACTTGGGCCCAAATTGTAAAATGGTCTTATCTATTGGCGATTTCGTTCCAATTCACATTCCAAGTAATATTCGGCATGCTAATTACATTGCCGGTTGCCAAATTGCATTATCTCTTATAGTTTCCGAGATATGGACTATCGATAATTTACACCTTAGGCTCTGCTTCTAACTTGGGCCCAAATTGTAAAATGGTCTTATCTATTGGCGATTTCGTTCCAATTCACATTCCAAGTAATATTCGGCATGCTAATTACATTGCCGGTTGCCAAATTGCATTATCTCTTATAGTTTCCGAGATATGGACTATCGATAATTTACACCTTAGGCTCTGCTTCTAACTTGGGCCCAAATTGTAAAATGGTCTTATCTATTGGCGATTTCGTTGCAATTCACATTCCAAGTAATATTCGGCATGCTAATTACATTGCCGGTTGCCAAATTGCATTATCTCTTATAGTTTCCGAGATATGGACTATCGATAATTTACACCTTAGGCTCTGCTTCTAACTTGTGCCCAAATTGTAAAATGGTCTTATCTATTGGCGATTTCGTTCCAATTCACATTCCAAGTAATATTCGGCATGCTAATTACATTGCCGTTTGCCAAATTGCATTATCTCTTATAGTTTCCGAGATATGGACTATCGATAATTTACACCTTAGGCTCTGCTTCTAACTTGGGCCCAAATTGTAAAATGGTCTTATCTATTGGCGATTTCGTCCCAATTCACATTTCAAGTGATATTCGGCATGCTAATTACATTGCCGGTTGCGAAATTGCATTATCTCTTATAGTTTCCGAGATATGGACTATCCATAATTTACACCTTAGGCTCTGCTTCTAACTTGGGCCCAAATTGTAAAATGGTCTTATCTATTGGCGATTTCGTTCCAATTCACATTCCAAGTAATATTCGGCATGCTAATTACATTGCCGGTTGCCAAATTGCATTATCTCTTATAGTTTCCGAGATATGGACTATCGATAATTTACACCTTTGGCTCTGCTTCTAACTTGGGCCCAAATTGTAAAATGGTCTTATCTATTGGCGATTTCGTTCCAATTCACATTCCAAGTAATATTCGGCATGCTAATTACATTGCCGGTTGCCAAATTGCATTATCTCTTATAGTTTCCGAGATATGGACTATCGATAATTTACACCTTAGGCTCTGCTTCTAACTTGGGCCCAAATTGTAAAATGGTCTTATCTATTGGCGATTTCGTTCCAATTCACATTCCAAGTAATATTCGGCATGCTAATTACATTGCCGGTTGCCAAATTGCATTATCTCTTATAGTTTCCGAGATATGGACTATCGATAATTTACACCTTAGGCTCTGCTTCTAACTTGGGCCCAAATTGTAAAATGGTCTTATCTATTGGCGATTTCGTTCCAATTCACACTCCAAGTAATATTCGGCATGCTAATTACATTGCCGGTTGCGAAATTGCATTATCTCTTATAGTTTCCGAGATATGGACTATCAATAATTAACACCTTAGGCTCTGCTTCTAACTTGGGCCCAAATTGTAAAATGGTCTTATCTATTGGCGATTTCGTTCCAATTCACATTCCAAGTAATATTCGGCATGCTAATTACATTGCCGGTTGCCAAATTGCATTATCTCTTATAGTTTCCGAGATATGGACTATCGATAATTTACACCTTAGGCTCTGCTTCTAACTTGGGCCCAAATTGTAAAATGGCCTTATCTATTGGCGATTTCGTCCCAATTCACATTCCAAGTAATATTCGGCATGCTAATTACATTGCCGGTTGCGAAATTGCATTATCTCTTATAGTTTCAGAGATATGGACTATCGATAATTTACACCTTAGGCTCTGCTTCTAAGTTGGGCCCAAATTGTAAAATGGTCTTATCTATTGGCAATTTCGTTCCAATTCACATTCCAAGTAATATTCGGCATGCTAATTACATTGCCGGTTGCCAAATTGCATTATCTCTTATAGTTTCCGAGATATGGACTATCGATAATTTACACCTTAGGCTCTGCTTCTAACTTGGGCCCAAATTGTAAAATGGTCTTATCTATTGGCGATTTCGTTCCAATTCACATTCCAAGTAATATTCGGCATGCTAATTACATTGCCGGTTGCCAAATTGCATTACCTCTTATAGTTTCCGAGATATGGACTATCGATAATTTACACCTTAGGCTCTGCTTCTAACTTGGGCCCAAATTGTAAAATGGTCTTATCTATTGGCGATTTCGTTCCAATTCACATTCCAAGTAATATTCGGCATGCTAATTACATTGCCGGTTGCCAAATTGCATTATCTCTTATAGTTTCCGAGATATGGACTATCGATAATTTACACCTTAGGCTCTGCTTCTAACTTGGGCCCAAATTGTAAAATGGTCTTATCTATTGGCGATTTCGTTCCAATTCACATTCCAAGTAATATTCGGCATGCTAATTACATTGCCGGTTGCCAAATTGCATTATCTCTTATAGTTTCCGAGATATGGACTATCGATAATTTACACCTTAGGCTCTGCTTCTAACTTGGGCCCAAATTGTAAAATGGTCTTATCTATTGGCGATTTCGTTCCAATTCACATTCCAAGTAATATTCGGCATGCTAATTACATTGCCGGTTGCCAAATTGCATTATCTCTTATAGTTTCCGAGATATGGACTATCGATAATTTACACCTTAGGCTCTGCTTCTAACTTGGGCCCAAATTGTAAAATGGTCTTATCTATTGGCGATTTCGTTGCAATTCACATTCCAAGTAATATTCGGCATGCTAATTACATTGCCGGTTGCCAAATTGCATTATCTCTTATAGTTTCCGAGATATGGACTATCGATAATTTACACCTTAGGCTCTGCTTCTAACTTGTGCCCAAATTGTAAAATGGTCTTATCTATTGGCGATTTCGTTCCAATTCACATTCCAAGTAATATTCGGCATGCTAATTACATTGCCGGTTGCCAAATTGCATTATCTCTTATAGTTTCCGAGATATGGACTATCGATAATTTACACCTTAGGCTCTGCTTCTAACTTGGGCCCAAATTGTAAAATGGTCTTATCTATTGGCGATTTCGTCCCAATTCACATTCCAAGTGATATTCGGCATGCTAATTACATTGCCGGTTGGGAAATTGCATTATCTCTTATAGTTTCCGAGATATGGACTATCCATAATTTACACCTTAGGCTCTGCTTCTAACTTGGGCCCAAATTGTAAAATGGTCTTATATATTGGCGATTTCGTTCCAATTCACATTCCAAGTAATATTCGGCATGCTAATTACATTGCCGGTTGCCAAATTGCATTATCTCTTATAGTTTCCGAGATATGGACTATCGATAATTTACACCTTTGGCTCTGCTTCTAACTAGGGCCCAAATTGTAAAATGGTCTTATCTATTGGCGATTTCGTTCCAATTCACATTCCAAGTAATATTCGGCATGCTAATTACATTGCCGGTTGCCAAATTGCATTATCTCTTATAGTTTCCGAGATATGGACTATCGATAATTTACACCTTAGGCTCTGCTTCTAACTTGGGCCCAAATTGTAAAATGGTCTTATCTATTGGCGATTTCGTTCCAATTCACATTCCAAGTAATATTCGGCATGCTAATTACATTGCCGGTTGCCAAATTGCATTATCTCTTATAGTTTCCGAGATATGGACTATCGATAATTTACACCTTAGGCTCTGCTTCTAACTTGGGCCCAAATTGTAAAATGGTCTTATCTATTGGCGATTTCGTTCCAATTCACACTCCAAGTAATATTCGGCATGCTAATTACATTGCCGGTTGCGAAATTGCATTATCTCTTATAGTTTCCGAGATATGGACTATCAATAATTAACACCTTAGGCTCTGCTTCTAACTTGGGCCCAAATTGTAAAATGGTCTTATCTATTGGCGATTTCGTTCCAATTCACATTCCAAGTAATATTCGGCATGCTAATTACATTGCCGGTTGCCAAATTGCATTATCTCTTATAGTTTCCGAGATATGGACTATCGATAATTTACACCTTAGGCTCTGCTTCTAACTTGGGCCCAAATTGTAAAATGGCCTTATCTATTGGCGATTTCGTCCCAATTCACATTCCAAGTAATATTCGGCATGCTAATTACATTGCCGGTTGCGAAATTGCATTATCTCTTATAGTTTCAGAGATATGGACTATCGATAATTTACACCTTAGGCTCTGCTTCTAACTTGGGCCCAAATTGTAAAATGGTCTTATCTATTGGCAATTTCGTTCCAATTCACATTCCAAGTAATATTCGGCATGCTAATTACATTGCCGGTTGCCAAATTGCATTATCTCTTATAGTTTCCGAGATATGGACTATCGATAATTTACACCTTAGGCTCTGCTTCTAACTTGGGCCCAAATTGTAAAATGGTCTTATCTATTGGCGATTTCGTTCCAATTCACATTCCAAGTAATATTCGGCATGCTAATTACATTGCCGGTTGCCAAATTGCATTACCTCTTATAGTTTCCGAGATATGGACTATCGATAATTTACACCTTAGGCTCTGCTTCTAACTTGGGCCCAAATTGTAAAATGGTCTTATCTATTGGCGATTTCGTTCCAATTCACATTCCAAGTAATATTCGGCATGCTAATTACATTGCCTTTTGCCAAATTGCATTATCTCTTATAGTTTCCGAGATATGGACTATCGATGATTTACACCATAGGCTCTGCTTCTAACTTGGGCCCAAATTGTAAAATGGTCTTATCTATTTACGATTTCGTTCCAATTCACATTCCAAGTAATATTCGGCATGCTAATTACATTGCCGATTGCGAAATTGCATTATCTCTTATAGTTTCAGAGATATGGACTATCGATAATTTACACCTTAGGCTCTGCTTCTAACTTGGGCCCAAATTGTAAAATGGTCTTATCTATTGGCAAATTCGTTCCAATTCACATTCCAAGTAATATTCGGCATGCTAATTACATTGCCGGTTGCCAAATTGCATTATCTCTTATAGTTTCCGAGATATGGACTATCGATAATTTACACCTTAGGCTCTGCTTCTAACTTGGGCCCAAATTGTAAAATGGTCTTATCTATTGGCGATTTCGTTCCAATTCACATTCCAAGTAATATTCGGCATGCTAATTACATTGCCGGTTGCCAAATTGCATTATCTCTTATAGTTTCCGAGATATGGACTACCGATAATTTACACCTTAGGCTCTGCTTCTAACTTGGGCCCAAATTGTAAAATGGTCTTATCTATTGGCGATTTCGTTCCAATTCACATTCCAAGTAATATTCGGCATGCTAATTACATTGCCGGTTGCCAAATTGCATTATCTCTTATAGTTTCCGAGATATGGACTATCGATAATTTACACCTTAGGCTCTGCTTCTAACTTGGGCCCAAATTGTAAAATGGTCTTATCTATTGGCGATTTCGTTCCAATTCACATTCCAAGTAATATTCGGCATGCTAATTACATTGCCGGTTGCCAAATTGCATTATCTCTTATAGTTTCCGAGATATGGACTATCGATAATTTACACCTTAGGCTCTGCTTCTAACTTGGGCCCAAATTGTAAAATGGTCTTATCTATTGGCGATTTCGTTCCAATTCACATTCCAAGTAATATTCGGCATGCTAATTACATTGCCGGTTGCCAAATTGCATTATCTCTTATAGTTTCCGAGATATGGACTATCGATAATTTACACCATAGGCTCTGCTTCTAACTTGGGCCCAAATTGTAAAATGGTCTTATCTATTGGCGATTTCGTTCCAATTCACATTCCAAGTAATATTCGGCATGCTAATTACATTGCCGGTTGCCAAATTGCATTATCTCTTATAGTTTCCGAGATATGGACTATCGATAATTTACACCTTAGGCTCTGCTTCTAACTTGGGCCCAAATTGTAAAATGGTCTTATCTATTGGCGATTTCGTTCCAATTCACATTCCAAGTAGTATTCGGCATGCTAATTACATTGCCGGTTGCCAAATTGCATTATCTTTTATAGTTTCCGAGATATGGACTATCGATAATTTACACCTTAGGCTCTGCTTCTAACTTGGGCCCAAATTGTAAAATGGTCTTATCTATTGGCGATTTCGTTCCAATTCACATTCCAAGTAATATTCGGCATGCTAATTACATTGCCGGTTGCCAAATTGCATTATCTCTTATAGTTTCCGAGATATGGACTATCGATAATTTACACCTTAGGCTCTGCTTCTAACTTGGGCCCAAATTGTAAAATGGTCTTATCTATTGGCGATTTCGTCCAATTCACATTCCAAATGATATTCGGCATGCTAATTACATTGCCGGTTGCGAAATTGCATTATCTCTTATAGTTTCCGAGATATGGACTATCGATAATTTACACCTTAGGCTCTGCTTCTAACTTGGGCCCAAATTGTAAAATGGTCTTATCTATTGGCGATTTCGTTCCAATTCACATTCCAAGTAATATTCGGCATGCTAATTACATTGCCGGTTGCCAAATTGCATTATCTCTTATAGTTTCCGAGATATGGACTATCGATAATTTACACCTTTGGCTCTGCTTCTAACTTGGGCCCAAATTGTAAAATGGTCTTATCTATTGGCGATTTCGTTCCAATTCACATTCCAAGTAATATTCGGCATGCTAATTACATTGCCGGTTGCCAAATTGCATTATCTCTTATAGTTTCCGAGATATGGACTATCGATAATTTACACCTTAGGCTCTGCTTCTAACTTGGGCCCAAATTGTAAAATGGTCTTATCTATTGGCGATTTCGTTCCAATTCACATTCCAAGTAATATTCGGCATGCTAATTACATTGCCGGTTGCCAAATTGCATTATCTCTTATAGTTTCCGAGATATGGACTATCGATAATTTACACCTTAGGCTCTGCTTCTAACTTGGGCCCAAATTGTAAAATGGTCTTATCTATTGGCGATTTCGTTCCAATTCACATTCCAAGTAATATTCGGCATGCTAATTACATTGCCGGTTGCCAAATTGCATTATCTCTTATAGTTTCCGAGATATGGACTATCGATAATTTACACCTTAGGCTCTGCTTCTAACTTGGGCCCAAATTGTAAAATGGCCTTATCTATTGGCGATTTCGTCCCAATTCACATTCCAAGTAATATTCGGCATGCTAATTACATTGCCGGTTGCGAAATTGCATTATCTCTTATAGTTTCAGAGATATGGACTATCGATAATTTACACCTTAGGCTCTGCTTCTAACTTGGGCCCAAATTGTAAAATGGTCTTATCTATTGGCAATTTCGTTCCAGTTCACATTCCAAGTAATATTCGGCATGCTTATTACATTGCCGGTTGCCAAATTGCATTATCTCTTATAGTTTCCGAGATATGGACTATCGATAATTTACACCTTAGGCTCTGCTTCTAACTTGGGCCCAAATTGTAAAATGGTCTTATCTATTGGCGATTTCGTTCCAATTCACATTCCAAGTAATATTCGGCATGCTAATTACATTGCCTTTTGCCAAATTGCATTATCTCTTATAGTTTCCGAGATATGGACTATCGATAATTTACACCATAGGCTCTGCTTCTAACTTGGGCCCAAATTGTAAAATGGTCTTATCTATTTACGATTTCGTTCCAATTCACATTCCAAGTAATATTCGGCATGCTAATTACATTGCCGATTGCGAAATTGCATTATCTCTTATAGTTTCAGAGATATGGACTATCGATAATTTACACCTTAGGTTCTGCTTCTAACTTGGGCCCAAATTGTAAAATGGTCTTATCTATTGGCAATTTCGTTCCAATTCACATTCCAAGTAATATTCGGCATGCTAATTACATTGCCGGTTGCCAAATTGCATTATCTCTTATAGTTTCCGAGATATGGACTATCGATAATTTACACCTTAGGCTCTGCTTCTAACTTGGGCCCAAATTGTAAAATGGTCTTATCTATTGGCGATTTCGTTCCAATTCACATTCCAAGTAATATTCGGCATGCTAATTACATTGCCGGTTGCCAAATTGCATTATCTCTTATAGTTTCCGAGATATGGACTATCGATAATTTACACCTTAGGCTCTGCTTCTAACTTGGGCCCAAATTGTAAAATGGTCTTATCTATTGGCGATTTCGTTCCAATTCACACTCCAAGTAATATTCGGCATGCTAATTACATTGCCGGTTGCGAAATTGCATTATCTCTTATAGTTTCCGAGATATGGACTATCAATAATTAACACCTTAGGCTCTGCTTCTAACTTGGGCCCAAATTGTAAAATGGTCTTATCTATTGGCGATTTCGTTCCAATTCACATTCCAAGTAATATTCGGCATGCTAATTACATTGCCGGTTGCCAAATTGCATTATCTCTTATAGTTTCCGAGATATGGACTATCGATAATTTACACCTTAGGCTCTGCTTCTAACTTGGGCCCAAATTGTAAAATGGCCTTATCTATTGGCGATTTCGTCCCAATTCACATTCCAAGTAATATTCGGCATGCTAATTACATTGCCGGTTGCAAAATTGCATTATCTCTTATAGTTTCAGAGATATGGACTATCGATAATTTACACCTTAGGCTCTGCTTCTAACTTGGGCCCAAATTGTAAAATGGTCTTATCTATTGGCAATTTCGTTCCAGTTCACATTCCAAGCAATATTCGGCATGCTAATTACATTGCCGGTTGCCAAATTGCATTATCTCTTATAGTTTCCGAGATATGGACTATCGATAATTTACACCTTAGGCTCTGCTTCTAACTTGGGCCCAAATTGTAAAATGGTTTTATCTATTGGCGATTTCGTTCCAATTCACATTCCAAGTAATATTCGGCATGCTAATTACATTGCCGGCTGCCAAATTGCATTATCTCTTATAGTTTCCGAGATATGGACTATCGATAATTTACACCTTAGGCTCTGCTTCTAACTTGGGCCCAAATTGTAAAATGGTCTTATCTATTGGCGATTTCGTTCCAATTCACATTCCAAGTAATATTCGGCATGCTAATTACATTGCCTTTTGCCAAATTGCATTATCTCTTATAGTTTCCGAGATATGGACTATCGATAATTTACACCATAGGCTCTACTTCTAACTTGGGGCCAAATTGTAAAATGGTCTTATCTATTTACGATTTCGTCCCAATTCACATTCCAAGTAATATTCGGCATGCTAATTACATTGCCGGTTGCGAAATTGCATTATCTCTTATAGTTTCAGAGATATGGACTATCGATAATTTACACCTTAGGCTCTGCTTCTAAATTGGGCCCAAATTGTAAAATGGTCTTATCTATTGGCAATTTCGTTCCAGTTCACATTCCAAGTAATATTCGGCATGCTAATTACATTGTCGGTTGCCAAATTGCATTATCTCTTATAGTTTCCGAGATATGGACTATCGATAATTTACACCTTAAGCTCTGCTTCTAACTTGGGCCCAAATTGTAAAATGGTCTTATCTATTGGCGATTTCGTTCCAATTCACATTCCAAGTAATATTCGGCATGCTAATTACATTGCCGGTTGCCAAATTGCATTATCTCTTATAGTTTCCGAGATATGGACTATCGATAATTTACACCTTAGGCTCTGCTTCTAACTTGGGCCCAAATTGTAAAATGGTCTTATCTATTGGCGATTTCGTTCCAATTCACATTCCAAGTAATATTCGGCATGCTAATTACATTGCCGGTTGCAAAATTGCATTATCTCTTATAGTTTCCGAGATATGGACTACCGATAATTTACACCTTAGGCTCTGCTTCTAACTTGGGCCCAAATTGTAAAATGGTCTTATCTATTGGCGATTTCGTTCCAATTCACATTCCAAGTAATATTCGGCATGCTAATTACATTGCCGGTTGCCAAATTGCATTATCTCTTATAGTTTCCGAGATATGGACTATCGATAATTTACACCTTAGGCTCTGCTTCTAACTTGGGCCCAAATTGTAAAATGGTCTTATCTATTGGCGATTTCGTTCCAATTCACACTCCAAGTAATATTCGGCATGCTAATTACATTGCCGGTTGCGAAATTGCATTATCTCTTATAGTTTCCGAGATATGGACTATCAATAATTAACACCTTAGGCTCTGCTTCTAACTTGGGCCCAAATTGTAAAATGGTCTTATCTATTGGCGATTTCGTTCCAATTCACATTCCAAGTAATATTCGGCATGCTAATTACATTGCCGGTTGCCAAATTGCATTATCTCTTATAGTTTCCGAGATATGGACTATCGATAATTTACACCTTAGGCTCTGCTTCTAACTTGGGCCCAAATTGTAAAATGGCCTTATCTATTGGCGATTTCGTCCCAATTCACATTCCAAGTAATATTCGGCATGCTAATTACATTGCCGGTTGCGAAATTGCATTATCTCTTATAGTTTCAGAGATATGGACTATCGATAATTTACACCTTAGGCTCTGCTTCTAACTTGGGCCCAAATTGTAAAATGGTCTTATCTATTGGCAATTTCGTTCCAGTTCACATTCCAAGTAATATTCGGCATGCTAATTACATTGCCGGTTGCCAAATTGCATTATCTCTTATAGTTTCCGAGATATGGACTATCGATAATTTACACCTTAGGCTCTGCTTCTAACTTGGGCCCAAATTGTAAAATGGTCTTATCTATTGGCGATTTCGTTCCAATTCACATTCCAAGTAATATTCGGCATGCTAATTACATTGCCGGTTGCCAAATTGCATTATCTCTTATAGTTTCCGAGATATGGACTATCGATAATTTACACCTTAGGCTCTGCTTCTAACTTGGGCCCAAATTGTAAAATGGTCTTATCTATTGGCGATTTCGTTCCAATTCACATTCCAAGTAATATTCGGCATGCTAATTACATTGCCTTTTGCCAAATTGCATTATCTCTTATAGTTTCCGAGATATGGACTATCGATAATTTACACCATAGGCTCTGCTTCTAACTTGGGCCCAAATTGTAAAATGGTCTTATCTATTTACGATTTCGTCCCAATTCACATTCCAAGTAATATTCGGCATGCTAATTACATTGCCGGTTGCGAAATTGCATTATCTCTTATAGTTTCAGAGATATGGACTATCGATAATTTACACCTTAGGCTCTGCTTCTAACTTGGGCCCAAATTGTAAAATGGTCTTATCTATTGGCAATTTCGTTCCAGTTCACATTCCATGTAATATTCGGCATGCTAATTACATTGCCGGTTGCCAAATTGCATTATCTCTTATAGTTTCCGAGATATGGACTATCGATAATTTACACCTTAGGCTCTGCTTCTAACTTGGGCCCAAATTGTAAAATGGTCTTATCTATTGGCGATTTCGTTCCAATTCACATTCCAAGTAATATTCGGCATGCTAATTACATTGCCGGTTGCCAAATTGCATTATCTCTTATAGTTTCCGAGATATGGACTATCGATAATTTACACCTTAGGCTCTGCTTCTAACTTGGGCCCAAATTGTAAAATGGTCTTTTCTATTGGCGATTTCGTTCCAATTCACATTCCAAGTAATATTCGGCATGCTAATTACATTGCCGGTTGCCAAATTGCATTATCTCTTATAGTTTCCGAGATATGGGCTATCGATAATTTACACCTTAGGCTCTGCTTCTAACTTGGGCCCAAATTGTAAAATGGCCTTATCTATTGGCGATTTCGTCCCAATTCACATTCCAAGTAATATTAGGCATGCTAATTACATTGCCGGTTGCGAAACTGCATTATCTCTTATAGTTTCAGAGATATGGACTATCGATAATTTACACCTTAGGCTCTGCTTCTAACTTGGGCCCAAATTGTAAAATGGTCTTATCTATTGGCGATTTCGTTCCAATTCACATTCCAAGTAATATTCGGCATGCTAATTACATTGCCGGTTGCCAAATTGCATTATCTCTTATAGTTTCCGAGATATGGACTATCGATAATTTACACCTTAGGCTCTGCTTCTAACTTGGGCCCAAATTGTAAAATGGTCTTATCTATTGGCGATTTCGTTCCAATTCACATTCCAAGTAATATTCGGCATGCTAATTACATTGCCGGTTGCCAAATTGCATTATCTCTTATAGTTTCCGAGATATGGACTATCGATAATTTACACCTTAGGCTCTGCTTCTAACTTGGGCCCAAATTGTAAAATGGTCTTATCTATTGGCGATTTCGTTTCAATTCACATTCCAAGTAATATTCGGCATGCTAATTACATTGCCGGTTGCCAAATTGAATTATCTCTTATAGTTTCCGAGATATGGACTATCGATAATTTACACCTTAGGCTCTGCTTCTAACTTGGGCCCAAATTGTAAAATGGTCTTACCTATTGGCGATTTCGTTCCAATTCACATTCCAAGTAATATTCGGCATGCTAATTACATTGCCGGTTGCAAAATTGCATTATCTCTTATAGTTTCCGAGATATGGACTATCGATAATTTACTCCTTAGGCTCTGCTTCTAACTTGGGCCCAAATTGTAAAATGGTCTTATCTATTGGCGATTTCGTTCCAATTCACATTCCAAGTAATATTCGGCATGCTAATTACATTGCCGGTTGCCAAATTGCATTATCTCTTATAGTTTCCGAGATATGGACTATCGATAATTTACACCTTAGGCTCTGCTTCTAACTTGGGCCCAAATTGTAAAATGGCCTTATCTATTGGCGATTTCGTCCCAATTCACATTCCAAGTAATATTAGGCATGCTAATTACATTGCCGGTTGCGAAACTGCATTATCTCTTATAGTTTCAGAGATATGGACTATCGATAATTTACACCTGAGGTTTTGCTTCTAACTTGGGCCCAAATTGTAAAATGGTCTTATCTATTGGCGATTTCGTTCCAATTCACATTCCAAGTAATATTCGGCATGCTAATTACATTGCCGGTTGCCAAATTGCATTATCTCTTATAGTTTCCGAGATATGGACTATCGATAATTTACACCATAGGCTCTGCTTCTAACTTGGGCCCAAATTGTAAAATGGTCTTATCTATTGGCGATTTCGTTCCAATTCACATTCCAAGTAATATTCGGCATGCTAATTACATTGCCGGTTGCCAAATTGCATTATCTCTTATAGTTTCCGAGATATGGACTATCGATAATTTACACCTTAGGCTCTGCTTCTAACTTGGGCCCAAATTGTAAAATGGTCTTATCTATTGGCGATTTCGTTCCAATTCACATTCCAAGTAATATTCGGCATGCTAATTACATTGCCGGTTGCCAAATTGCATTATCTCTTATAGTTTCCGAGATATGGACTATCGATAATTTACACCTTAGGCTCTGCTTCTAACTTGGGCCCAAATTGTAAAATGGTCTTATCTATTGGCGATTTCGTCCCAATTCACATTCCAAGTGATATTCGGCATGCTAATTACATTGCCGGTTGCGAAATTGCATTATCTCTTATAGTTTCCGAGATATGGACTATCGATAATTTACACCTTAGGCTCTGCTTCTAACTTGGGCCCAAATTGTAAAATGGTATTATCTATTGGCGATTTCGTTCCAATTCACATTCCAAGTAATATTCGGCATGCTAATTACATTGCCGGTTGCCAAATTGCATTATCTCTTATAGTTTCCGAGATATGGACTATCGATAATTTACACCTTAGGCTCTGCTTCTAACTAGGGCCCAAATTGTAAAATGGTCTTATCTTTTGGCGATTTCGTTCCAATTCACATTCCAAGTAATATTCGGCATGCTAATTACATTGCCGGTTGCCAAATTGCATTATCTCTTATAGTTTCCGAGATATGGACTATCGATAATTTACACCTTAATCTCTGCTTCTAACTTGGGCCCAAATTGTAAAATGGTCTTATCTATTGGCGATTTCGTCCCAATTCACATTCCAAGTGATATTCGGCATGCTAATTACATTGCCGGTTGCGAAATTGCATTATCTCTTATAGTTTGCGAGATATGGACTATCGATAATTTACACCTTAGGCTCTGCTTCTAACTTGGGCCCAAATTGTAAAATGGTCTTATCTATTGGCGATTTCGTTCCAATTCACATTCCAAGTAATATTCGGCATGCTAATTACATTGCCGGTTGCCAAATTGCATTATCTCTTATAGTTTCCGAGATAAGGACTATCGATAATTTACACCATAGGCTCTGCTTCTAACTTGGGCCCAAATTGTAAAATGGTCTTATCTATTGGCGATTTCGTTCCAATTCACATTCCAAGTAATATTCGGCATGCTAATTACATTGCCGGTTACCAAATTGCATTATCTCTTATAGTTTCCGAGATATGGACTATCGATAATTTACACCTTAGGCTCTGCTTCTAACTTGCTCCCAAATTGTAAAATGGTCTTATCTATTGGCGATTTCGTTCCAATTCACATTCCAAGTAATATTCGGCATGCTAATTACATTGCCGGTTGCCAAATTGCATTATCTCTTATAGTTTCCGAGATATGGACTATCGATAATTTACACCTTAGGCTCTGCTTCTAACTTGGGCCCAAATTGTAAAATGGTCTTATCTATTGGCGATTTCGTTCCAATTCACATTCCAAGTAATATTCGGCATGCTAATTACATTGCCGGTTGCCAAATTGAATTATCTCTTATAGTTTCCGAGATATGGACTATCGATAATTTACACCTTAGGCTCTGCTTCTAACTTGGGCCCAAATTGTAAAATGGTCTTACCTATTGGCGATTTCGTTCCAATTCACATTCCAAGTAATATTCGGCATGCTAATTACATTGCCGGTTGCCAAATTGCATTATCTCTTATAGTTTCCGAGATATGGACTATCGATAATTTACACCTTAGGCTCTGCTTCTAACTTGGGCCCAAATTGTAAAATGGTCTTATCTATTGGCGATTTCGTTCCAATTCACATTCCAAGTAATATTCGGCATGCTAATTACATTGCCGGTTGCCAAATTGCATTATCTCTTATAGTTTCCGAGATACGGACTATCGATAATTTACACCTTAGGCTCTGCTTCTAACTTGGGCCCAAATTGTAAAATGGTCTTATCTATTGGCGATTTCGTCCCAATTCACATTCCAAGTGATATTCGGCATGCTAATTACATTGCCGGTTGCGAAATTGCATTATCTCTTATAGTTTCCGAGATATGGACTATCGATAATTTACACCTTAGGCTCTGCTTCTAACTTGGGCCCAAATTGTAAAATGGTCTTATCTATTGGCGATTTCGTTCCAATTCACATTCCAAGTAATATTCGGCATGCTAATTACATTGCCGGTTGCCAAATTGCATTATCTCTTATAGTTTCCGAGATATGGACTATCGATAATTTACACCTTAGGCTCTGCTTCTAACTTGGGCCCAAATTGTAAAATTGTCTTATCTATTGGCGATTTCGTTGCAATTCACATTCCAAGTAATATTCGGCATGCTAATTACATTGCCGGTTGCCAAATTGCATTATCTCTTATAGTTTCCGAGATATGGACTATCGATAATTTACACCTTAGGCTCTGCTTCTAACTTGGGCCCAAATTGTAAAATGGTCTTATCTATTGGCGATTTCGTTCCAATTCACATTCCAAGTAATATTCGGCATGCTAATTACATAGCCGGTTGCCAAATTGCATTATCTCTTATAGTTTCCGAGATATGGACTATCGATAATTTACATCTTAGGCTCTGCTTCTAACTTGGGCCCAAATTGTAAAATGGTCTTATCTATTGGCGATTTCGTTCCAATTCACATTCCAAGTAATATTCGGCATGCTAATTACATTGCCGGTTGCCAAATTGCATTATCTCTTATAGTTTCCGAGATATGGACTATCGATAATTTACACCTTAGGCTCTGCTTCTAACTTGGGCCCAAATTGTAAAATGGTCTTACCTATTGGCGATTTCGTTCGAATTCACACTCCAAGTAATATTCGGCATGCTAATTACATTGCCGGTTGCGAAATTGCATTATCTCTTATAGTTTCCGAGATATGGACTATCAATAATTTACACCTTAGGCTCTGCTTCTAACTTGGGCCCAAATTGTAAAATGGTCTTA
This sequence comes from Rhynchophorus ferrugineus, assembly GCF_030347505.1. Taxonomy (NCBI): domain Eukaryota; kingdom Metazoa; phylum Arthropoda; class Insecta; order Coleoptera; family Curculionidae; genus Rhynchophorus; species Rhynchophorus ferrugineus. The sequence goes on along the minus strand of NW_027472980.1, from coordinate 94,824 downwards.
TCTATTGGCGATTTCGTTCCAATTCACATTCCAAGTAATATTCGGCATGCTAATTACATTGCCGGTTGCCAAATTGCATTATCTCTTATAGTTTCCGAGATGTGGACTATCGATAATTTACACCTTAGGCTCTGCTTCTAACTTGGGCCCAAATTGTAAAATGGTATTATCTATTGGCGATTTCGTTCCAATTCACATTCCAAGTAATATTCGGCATGCTAATTACATTGCCGGTTGCCAAATTGCATTATCTCTTATAGTTTCCGAGATATGGACTATCGATAATTTACACCTTAGGCTCTGCTTCTAACTGGGGCCCAAATTGTAAAATGGTCTTATCTTTTGGCGATTTCGTTCCAATTCACATTCCAAGTAATATTCGGCATGCTAATTACATTGCCGGTTGCCAAATTGCATTATCTCTTATAGTTTCCGAGATATGGACTATCGATAATTTACACCTTAATCTCTGCTTCTAACTTGGGCCCAAATTGTAAAATGGTCTTATCTATTGGCGATTTCGTCCCAATTCACATTCCAAGTGATATTCGGCATGCTAATTACATTGCCGGTTGCGAAATTGCATTATCTCTTATAGTTTCCGAGATATGGACTATCGATAATTTACACCTTAGGCTCTGCTACTAACTTGGGCCCAAATTGTAAAATGGTCTTATCTATTGGCGATTTCGTTCCAATTCACATTCCAAGTAATATTCGGCATGCTAATTACATTGCCGGTTGCCAAATTGCATTATCTCTTATAGTTTCTGAGATATGGACTATCGATAATTTACACCTTAGGCTCTGCTTCTAACTTGGGCCCAAATTGTAAAATGGTCTTATCTATTGGCGATTTCGTTCCAATTCACATTCCACGTAATATTCGGCATGCTAATTACATTGCCGGTTGCCAAATTGCATTATCTCTTATAGTTTCCGAGATAAGGACTATCGATAATTTACACCATAGGCTCTGCTTCTAACTTGGGCCCAAATTGTAAAATGGTCTTATCTATTGGCGATTTCGTTCCAATTCACATTCCAAGTAATATTCGGCATGCTAATTACATTGCCGGTTACCAAATTGCATTATCTCTTATAGTTTCCGAGATATGGACTATCGATAATTTACACCTTAGGCTCTGCTTCTAACTTGCTCCCAAATTGTAAAATGGTCTTATCTATTGGCGATTTCGTTCCAATTCACATTCCAAGTAATATTCGGCATGCTAATTACATTGCCGGTTGCCAAATTGCATTATCTCTTATAGTTTCCGAGATATGGACTATCGATAATTTACACCTTAGGCTCTGCTTCTAACTTGGGCCCAAATTGTAAAATGGTCTTATCTATTGGCGATTTCGTTCCAATTCACATTCCAAGTAATATTCGGCATGCTAATTACATAGCCGGTTGCCAAATTGCATTATATCTTATAGTTTCCGAGATATGGACTATCGATAATTTACACCTTAGGCTCTGCTTCTAACTTGGGCCCAAATTGTAAAATGGTCTTATCTATTGGCGATTTCGTTCCAATTCACATTCCAAGTAATATTCGGCATGCTAATTACATTGCCGGTTGCCAAATTGCATTATCTCTTATAGTTTCCGAGATATGGACTATCGATAATTTACACCTTAGGCTCTGCTTCTAACTTGGGCCCAAATTGTAAAATGGTCTTACCTATTGGCGATTTCGTTCCAATTCACACTCCAAGTAATATTCGGCATGCTAATTACATTGCCGGTTGCGAAATTGCATTATCTCTTATAGTTTCCGAGATATGGACTATCAATAATTTACACCTTAGGCTCTGCTTCTAACTTGGGCCCAAATTGTAAAATGGTCTTATCTATTGGCGATTTCGTTCCAATTCACATTCCAAGTAATATTCGGCATGCTAATTACATTGCCGGTTGCCAAATTGCATTATCTCTTATAGTTTCCGAGATATGGACTATCGATAATTTACACCTTAGGCTCTGCTTCTAACTTGGGCCCAAATTGTAAAATGGTATTATCTATTGGCGATTTCGTTCCAATTCACATTCCAAGTAATATTCGGCATGCTAATTACATTGCCGGTTGCCAAATTGCATTATCTCTTATAGTTTCCGAGATATGGACTATCGATAATTTACACCTTAGGCTCTGCTTCTAACTAGGGCCCAAATTGTAAAATGGTCTTATCTTTTGGCGATTTCGTTCCAATTCACATTCCAAGTAATATTCGGCATGCTAATTACATTGCCGGTTGCCAAATTGCATTATCTCTTATAGTTTCCGAGATATGGACTATCGATAATTTACACCTTAATCTCTGCTTCTAACTTGGGCCCAAATTGTAAAATGGTCTTATCTATTGGCGATTTCGTCCCAATTCACATTCCAAGTGATATTCGGCATGCTAATTACATTGCCGGTTGCGAAATTGCATTATCTCTTATAGTTTCCGTGATATGGACTATCGATAATTTACACCTTAGGCTCTGCTACTAACTTGGGCCCAAATTGTAAAATGGTCTTATCTATTGGCGATTTCGTTCCAATTCACATTCCAAGTAATATTCGGCATGCTAATTACATTGCCGGTTGCCAAATTGCATTATCTCTTATAGTTTCTGAGATATTGACTATCGATAATTTACACCTTAGGCTCTGCTTCTAACTTGGGCCCAAATTGTAAAATGGTCTTATCTATTGGCGATTTCGTTCCAATTCACATTCCAAGTAATATTCGGCATGCTAATTACATTGCCGGTTGCCAAATTGCATTATCTCTTATAGTTTCCGAGATAAGGACTATCGATAATTTACACCATAGGCTCTGCTCCTAACTTCGGCCCAAATTGTAAAATGGTCTTATCTATTGGCGATTTCGTTCCAATTCACATTCCAAGTAATATTCGGCATGCTAATTTCATTGCCGGTTACCAAATTGCATTATCTCTTATAGTTTCCGAGATATGGACTATCGATAATTTACACCTTAGGCTCTGCTTCTAACTTGCTCCCAAATTGTAAAATGGTCTTATCTATTGGCGATTTCGTTCCAATTCACATTCCAAGTAATATTCGGCATGCTAATTACATTGCCGGTTGCCAAATTGCATTATCTCTTATAGTTTCCGAGATATGGACTATCGATAATTTACACCTTAGGCTCTGCTTCTAACTTGGGCCCAAATTGTAAAATGGTCTTATCTATTGGCGATTTCGTTCCAATTCACATTCCAAGTAATATTCGGCATGCTAATTACATTGCCGGTTGCCAAATTGAATTATCTCTTATAGTTTCCGAGATATGGACTATCGATAATTTACACCTTAGGCTCTGCTTCTAACTTGGGCCCAAATTGTAAAATGGTCTTATCTATTGGCGATTTCGTTCCAATTCACATTCCAAGTAATATTCGGCATGCTAATTACATAGCCGGTTGCCAAATTGCATTATCTCTTATAGTTTCCGAGATATGGACTATCGATAATTTACATCTTAGGCTCTGCTTCTAACTTGGGCCCAAATTGTAAAATGGTCTTATCTATTGGCGATTTCGTTCCAATTCACATTCCAAGTAATATTCGGCATGCTAATTACATTGCCGGTTGCCAAATTGCATTATCTCTTATAGTTTCCGAGATATGGATTATCGATAATTTACACCTTAGGCTCTGCTTCTAACTTGGGCCCAAATTGTAAAATGGTCTTACCTATTGGCGATTTCGTTCGAATTCACACTCCAAGTAATATTCGGCATGCTAATTACATTGCCGGTTGCGAAATTGCATTATCTCTTATAGTTTCCGAGATATGGACTATCAATAATTTACACCTTAGGCTCTGCTTCTAACTTGGGCCCAAATTGTAAAATGGTCTTATCTATTGGCGATTTCGTTCCAATTCACATTCCAAGTGATATTCGGCATGCTAATTACATTGCCGGTTGCCAAATTGCATTATCTCTTATAGTTTCCGAGATGTGGACTATCGATAATTTACACCTTAGGCTCTGCTTCTAACTTGGGCCCAAATTGTAAAATGGTATTATCTATTGGCGATTTCGTTCCAATTCACATTCCAAGTAATATTCGGCATGCTAATTACATTGCCGGTTGCCAAATTGCATTATCTCTTATAGTTTCCGAGATATGGACTATCGATAATTTACACCTTAGGCTCTGCTTCTAACTAGGGCCCAAATTGTAAAATGGTCTTATCTTTTGGCGATTTCGTTCCAATTCACATTCCAAGTAATATTCGGCATGCTAATTACATTGCCGGTTGCCAAATTGCATTATCTCTTATAGTTTCCGAGATATGGACTATCGATAATTTACACCTTAATCTCTGCTTCTAACTTGGGCCCAAATTGTAAAATGGTCTTATCTATTGGCGATTTCGTCCCAATTCACATTCCAAGTGATATTCGGCATGCTAATTACATTGCCGGTTGCGAAATTGCATTATCTCTTATAGTTTCCGAGATATGGACTATCGATAATTTACACCTTAGGCTCTGCTACTAACTTGGGCCCAAATTGTAAAATGGTCTTATCTATTGGCGATTTCGTTCCAATTCACATTCCAAGTAATATTCGGCATGCTAATTACATTGCCGGTTGCCAAATTGCATTATCTCTTATAGTTTCTGAGATATGGACTATCGATAATTTACACCTTAGGCTCTGCTTCTAACTTGGGCCCAAATTGTAAAATGGTCTTATCTATTGGCGATTTCGTTCCAATTCACATTCCACGTAATATTCGGCATGCTAATTACATTGCCGGTTGCCAAATTGCATTATCTCTTATAGTTTCCGAGATAAGGACTATCGATAATTTACACCATAGGCTCTGCTTCTAACTTGGGCCCAAATTGTAAAATGGTCTTATCTATTGGCGATTTCGTTCCAATTCACATTCCAAGTAATATTCGGCATGCTAATTACATTGCCGGTTACCAAATTGCATTATCTCTTATAGTTTCCGAGATATGGACTATCGATAATTTACACCTTAGGCTCTGCTTCTAACTTGCTCCCAAATTGTAAAATGGTCTTATCTATTGGCGATTTCGTTCCAATTCACATTCCAAGTAATATTCGGCATGCTAATTACATTGCCGGTTGCCAAATTGCATTATCTCTTATAGTTTCCGAGATATGGACTATCGATAATTTACACCTTAGGCTCTGCTTCTAACTTGGGCCCAAATTGTAAAATGGTCTTATCTATTGGCGATTTCGTTCCAATTCACATTCCAAGTAATATTCGGCATGCTAATTACATTGCCGGTTGCCAAATTGCATTATCTCTTATAGTTTCCGAGATATGGACTATCGATAATTTACACCTTAGGCTCTGCTTCTAACTTGGGCCCAAATTGTAAAATGGTCTTATCTATTGGCGATTTCGTTCCAATTCACATTCCAAGTAATATTCGGCATGCTAATTACATTGCCGGTTGCCAAATTGAATTATCTCTTATAGTTTCCGAGATATGGACTATCGATAATTTACACCTTAGGCTCTGCTTCTAACTTGGGCCCAAATTGTAAAATGGTCTTATCTATTGGCGATTTCGTTCCAATTCACATTCCAAGTAATATTCGGCATGCTAATTACATAGCCGGTTGCCAAATTGCATTATCTCTTATAGTTTCCGAGATATGGACTATCGATAATTTACATCTTAGGCTCTGCTTCTAACTTGGGCCCAAATTGTAAAATGGTCTTATCTATTGGCGATTTCGTTCCAATTCACATTCCAAGTAATATTCGGCATGCTAATTACATTGCCGGTTGCCAAATTGCATTATCTCTTATAGTTTCCGAGATATGGACTATCGATAATTTACACCTTAGGCTCTGCTTCTAACTTGGGCCCAAATTGTAAAATGGTCTTACCTATTGGCGATTTCGTTCGAATTCACACTCCAAGTAATATTCGGCATGCTAGTTACATTGCCGGTTGCGAAATTGCATTATCTCTTATAGTTTCCGAGATATGGACTATCAATAATTTACACCTTAGGCTCTGCTTCTAACTTGGGCCCAAATTGTAAAATGGTCTTATCTATTGGCGATTTCGTTCCAATTCACATTCCAAGTGATATTCGGCATGCTAATTACATTGCCGGTTGCCAAATTGCATTATCTCTTATAGTTTCCGAGATGTGGACTATCGATAATTTACACCTTAGGCTCTGCTTCTAACTTGGGCCCAAATTGTAAAATGGTATTATCTATTGGCGATTTCGTTCCAATTCACATTCCAAGTAATATTCGGCATGCTAATTACATTGCCGGTTGCCAAATTGCATTATCTCTTATAGTTTCCGAGATATGGACTATCGATAATATACACCTTAGGCTCTGCTTCTAACTAGGGCCCAAATTGTAAAATGGTCTTATCTTTTGGCGATTTCGTTCCAATTCACATTCCAAGTAATATTCGGCATGCTAATTACATTGCCGGTTGCCAAATTGCATTATCTCTTATAGTTTCCGAGATATGGACTATCGATAATTTACACCTTAATCTCTGCTTCTAACTTGGGCCCAAATTGTAAAATGGTCTTATCTATTGGCGATTTCGTCCCAATTCACATTCCAAGTGATATTCGGCATGCTAATTACATTGCCGGTTGCGAAATTGCATTATCTCTTATAGTTTCCGAGATATGGACTATCGATAATTTACACCTTAGGCTCTGCTACTAACTTGGGCCCAAATTGTAAAATGGTCTTATCTATTGGCGATTTCGTTCCAATTCACATTCCAAGTAATATTCGGCATGCTAATTACATTGCCGGTTGCCAAATTGCATTATCTCTTATAGTTTCTGAGATATGGACTATCGATAATTTACACCTTAGGCTCTGCTTCTAACTTGGGCCCAAATTGTAAAATGGTCTTATCTATTGGCGATTTCGTTCCAATTCACATTCCAAGTAATATTCGGCATGCTAATTACATTGCCGGTTGCCAAATTGCATTATCTCTTATAGTTTCCGAGATAAGGACTATCGATAATTTACACCATAGGCTCTGCTTCTAACTTGGGCCCAAATTGTAAAATGGTCTTATCTATTGGCGATTTCGTTCCAATTCACATTCCAAGTAATATTCGGCATGCTAATTACATTGCCGGTTACCAAATTGCATTATCTCTTATAGTTTCCGAGATATGGACTATCGATAATTTACACCTTAGGCTCTGCTTCTAACTTGCTCCCAAATTGTAAAATGGTCTTATCTATTGGCGATTTCGTTCCAATTCACATTCCAAGTAATATTCGGCATGCTAATTACATTGCCGGTTGCCAAATTGCATTATCTCTTATAGTTTCCGAGATATGGACTATCGATAATTTACACCTTAGGCTCTGCTTCTAACTTGGGCCCAAATTGTAAAATGGTCTTATCTATTGGCGATTTCGTTCCAATTCACATTCCAAGTAATATTCGGCATGCTAATTACATAGCCGGTTGCCAAATTGCATTATCTCTTATAGTTTCCGAGATATGGACTATCGATAATTTACACCTTAGGCTCTGCTTCTAACTTGGGCCCAAATTGTAAAATGGTCTTATCTATTGGCGATTTCGTTCCAATTCACATTCCAAGTAATATTCGGCATGCTAATTACATTGCCGGTTGCCAAATTGCATTATCTCTTATAGTTTCCGAGATATGGACTATCGATAATTTACACCTTAGGCTCTGCTTCTAACTTGGGCCCAAATTGTAAAATGGTCTTACCTATTGGCGATTTCGTTCCAATTCACACTCCAAGTAATATTCGGCATGCTAATTACATTGCCGGTTGCGAAATTGCATTATCTCTTATAGTTTCCGAGATATGGACTATCAATAATTTACACCTTAGGCTCTGCTTCTAACTTGGGCCCAAATTGTAAAATGGTCTTATCTATTGGCGATTTCGTTCCAATTCACATTCCAAGTAATATTCGGCATGCTAATTACATTGCCGGTTGCCAAATTGCATTATCTCTTATAGTTTCCGAGATATGGACTATCGATAATTTACACCTTAGGCTCTGCTTCTAACTTGGGCCCAAATTGTAAAATGGTATTATCTATTGGCGATTTCGTTCCAATTCACATTCCAAGTAATATTCGGCATGCTAATTACATTGCCGGTTGCCAAATTGCATTATCTCTTATAGTTTCCGAGATATGGACTATCGATAATTTACACCTTAGGCTCTGCTTCTAACTAGGGCCCAAATTGTAAAATGGTCTTATCTTTTGGCGATTTCGTTCCAATTCACATTCCAAGTAATATTCGGCATGCTAATTACATTGCCGGTTGCCAAATTGCATTATCTCTTATAGTTTCCGAGATATGGACTATCGATAATTTACACCTTAATCTCTGCTTCTAACTTGGGCCCAAATTGTAAAATGGTCTTATCTATTGGCGATTTCGTCCCAATTCACATTCCAAGTGATATTCGGCATGCTAATTACATTGCCGGTTGCGAAATTGCATTATCTCTTATAGTTTCCGAGATATGGACTATCGATAATTTACACCTTAGGCTCTGCTACTAACTTGGGCCCAAATTGTAAAATGGTCTTATCTATTGGCGATTTCGTTCCAATTCACATTCCAAGTAATATTCGGCATGCTAATTACATTGCCGGTTGCCAAATTGCATTATCTCTTATAGTTTCTGAGATATTGACTATCGATAATTTACACCTTAGGCTCTGCTTCTAACTTGGGCCCAAATTGTAAAATGGTCTTATCTATTGGCGATTTCGTTCCAATTCACATTCCAAGTAATATTCGGCATGCTAATTACATTGCCGGTTGCCAAATTGCATTATCTCTTATAGTTTCCGAGATAAGGACTATCGATAATTTACACCATAGGCTCTGCTCCTAACTTGGGCCCAAATTGTAAAATGGTCTTATCTATTGGCGATTTCGTTCCAATTCACATTCCAAGTAATATTCGGCATGCTAATTTCATTGCCGGTTACCAAATTGCATTATCTCTTATAGTTTCCGAGATATGGACTATCGATAATTTACACCTTAGGCTCTGCTTCTAACTCGCTCCCAAATTGTAAAATGGTCTTATCTATTGGCGATTTCGTTCCAATTCACATTCCAAGTAATATTCGGCATGCTAATTACATTGCCGGTTGCCAAATTGCATTATCTCTTATAGTTTCCGAGATATGGACTATCGATAATTTACACCTTAGGCTCTGCTTCTAACTTGGGCCCAAATTGTAAAATGGTCTTATCTATTGGCGATTTCGTTCCAATTCACATTCCAAGTAATATTCGGCATGCTAATTACATTGCCGGTTGCCAAATTGAATTATCTCTTATAGTTTCCGAGATATGGACTATCGATAATTTACACCTTAGGCTCTGCTTCTAACTTGGGCCCAAATTGTAAAATGGTCTTACCTATTGGCGATTTCGTTCCAATTCACATTCCAAGTAATATTCGGCATGCTAATTACATTGCCGATTGCCAAATTGCATTATCTCTTATAGTTTCCGAGATATGGACTATCGATAATTTACACCTTAGGCTCTGCTTCTAACTTGGGCCCAAATTGTAAAATGGTCTTATCTATTGGCGATTTCGTTCCAATTCACATTCCAAGTAATATTCGGCATGCTAATTACATTGCCGGTTGCCAAATTGCATTATCTCTTATAGTTTCCGAGATACGGACTATCGATAATTTACACCTTAGGCTCTGCTTCTAACTTGGGCCCAAATTGTAAAATGGTCTTATCTATTGGCGATTTCGTCCCAATTCACATTCCAAGTGATATTCGGCATGCTAATTACATTGCCGGTTGCGAAATTGCATTATCTCTTATAGTTTCCGAGATATGGACTATTGATAATTTACACCTTAGGCTCTGCTTCTAACTTGGGCCCAAATTGTAAAATGGTCTTATCTATTGGCGATTTCGTTCCAATTGACATTCCAAGTAATATTCGGCATGCTAATTACATTGCCGGTTGCCAAATTGCATTATCTCTTATAGTTTCCGAGATATGGACTATCGATAATTTACACCTTAGGCTCTGCTTCTAACTTGGGCCCAAATTGTAAAATTGTCTTATCTATTGGCGATTTCGTTGCAATTCACATTCCAAGTAATATTCGGCATGCTAATTACATTGCCGGTTGCCAAATTGCATTATCTCTTATAGTTTCCGAGATATAGACTATCGATAATTTACACCTTAGGCTCTGCTTCTAACTTGGGCCCAAATTGTAAAATGGTCTTACCTATTGGCGATTTCGTTCCAATTCACACTCCAAGTAATATTCGGCATGCTAATTACATTGCCGGTTGCGAAATTGCATTATCTCTTATAGTTTCCGAGATATGGACTATCAATAATTTACACCTTAGGCTCTGCTTCTAACTTGGGCCCAAATTGTAAAATGGTCTTATCTATTGGCGATTTCGTTCCAATTCACACTCCAAGTAATATTCGGCATGCTAATTACATTGCCGGTTGCGAAATTGCATTATCTCTTATAGTTTCCGAGATATGGACTATCAATAATTTACACCTTAGGCTCTGCTTCTAACTTGGGCCCAAATTGTAAAATGGTCTTATCTATTGGCGATTTCGTTCCAATTCACATTCCAAGTAATATTCGGCATGCTAATTACATTGCCGGTTGCCAAATTGCATTATCTCTTATAGTTTCCGAGATATGGACTATCGATAATTTACACCTTAGGCTCTGCTTCTAACTTGGGCCCAAATTGTAAAATGGTATTATCTATTGGCGATTTCGTTCCAATTCACATTCCAAGTAATATTCGGCATGCTAATTACATTGCCGGTTGCCAAATTGCATTATCTCTTATAGTTTCCGAGATATGGACTATCGATAATTTACACCTTAGGCTCTGCTTCTAACTAGGGCCCAAATTGTAAAATGGTCTTATCTTTTGGCGATTTCGTTCCAATTCACATTCCAAGTAATATTCGGCATGCTAATTACATTGCCGGTTGCCAAATTGCATTATCTCTTATAGTTTCCGAGATATGGACTATCGATAATTTACACCTTAATCTCTGCTTCTAACTTGGGCCCAAATTGTAAAATGGTCTTATCTATTGGCGATTTCGTCCCAATTCACATTCCAAGTGATATTCGGCATGCTAATTACATTGCCGGTTGCGAAATTGCATTATCTCTTATAGTTTCCGAGATATGGACTATCGATAATTTACACCTTAGGCTCTGCTACTAACTTGGGCCCAAATTGTAAAATGGTCTTATCTATTGGCGATTTCGTTCCAATTCACATTCCAAGTAATATTCGGCATGCTAATTACATTGCCGGTTGCCAAATTGCATTATCTCTTATAGTTTCTGAGATATTGACTATCGATAATTTACACCTTAGGCTCTGCTTCTAACTTGGGCCCAAATTGTAAAATGGTCTTATCTATTGGCGATTTCGTTCCAATTCACATTCCAAGTAATATTCGGCATGCTAATTACATTGCCGGTTGCCAAATTGCATTATCTCTTATAGTTTCCGAGATAAGGACTATCGATAATTTACACCATAGGCTCTGCTCCTAACTTGGGCCCAAATTGTAAAATGGTCTTATCTATTGGCGATTTCGTTCCAATTCACATTCCAAGTAATATTCGGCATGCTAATTTCATTGCCGGTTACCAAATTGCATTATCTCTTATAGTTTCCGAGATATGGACTATCGATAATTTACACCTTAGGCTCTGCTTCTAACTTGCTCCCAAATTGTAAAATGGTCTTATCTATTGGCGATTTCGTTCCAATTCACATTCCAAGTAATATTCGGCATGCTAATTACATTGCCGGTTGCCAAATTGCATTATCTCTTATAGTTTCCGAGATATGGACTATCGATAATTTACACCTTAGGCTCTGCTTCTAACTTGGGCCCAAATTGTAAAATGGTCTTATCTATTGGCGATTTCGTTCCAATTCACATTCCAAGTAATATTCGGCATGCTAATTACATTGCCGGTTGCCAAATTGAATTATCTCTTATAGTTTCCGAGATATGGACTATCGATAATTTACACCTTAGGCTCTGCTTCTAACTTGGGCCCAAATTGTAAAATGGTCTTACCTATTGGCGATTTCGTTCCAATTCACATTCCAAGTAATATTCGGCATGCTAATTACATTGCCGATTGCCAAATTGCATTATCTCTTATAGTTTCCGAGATATGGACTATCGATAATTTACACCTTAGGCTCTGCTTCTAACTTGGGCCCAAATTGTAAAATGGTCTTATCTATTGGCGATTTCGTTCCAATTCACATTCCAAGTAATATTTGGCATGCTAATTACATTGCCGGTTGCCAAATTGCATTATCTCTTATAGTTTCCGAGATACGGACTATCGATAATTTACACCTTAGGCTCTGCTTCTAACTTGGGCCCAAATTGTAAAATGGTCTTATCTATTGGCGATTTCGTCCCAATTCACATTCCAAGTGATATTCGGCATGCTAATTACATTGCCGGTTGCGAAATTGCATTATCTCTTATAGTTTCCGAGATATGGACTATTGATAATTTACACCTTAGGCTCTGCTTCTAACTTGGGCCCAAATTGTAAAATGGTCTTATCTATTGGCGATTTCGTTCCAATTCACATTCCAAGTAATATTCGGCATGCTAATTACATTGCCGGTTGCCAAATTGCATTATCTCTTATAGTTTCCGAGATATGGACTATCGATAATTTACACCTTAGGCTCTGCTTCTAACTTGGGCCCAAATTGTAAAATTGTCTTATCTATTGGCGATTTCGTTGCAATTCACATTCCAAGTAATATTCGGCATGCTAATTACATTGCCGGTTGCCAAATTGCATTATCTCTTATAGTTTCCGAGATATAGACTATCGATAATTTACACCTTAGGCTCTGCTTCTAACTTGGGCCCAAATTGTAAAATGGTCTTACCTATTGGCGATTTCGTTCCAATTCACACTCCAAGTAATATTCGGCATGCTAATTACATTGCCGGTTGCGAAATTGCATTATCTCTTATAGTTTCCGAGATATGGACTATCAATAATTTACACCTTAGGCTCTGCTTCTAACTTGGGCCCAAATTGTAAAATGGTCTTATCTATTGGCGATTTCGTTCCAATTCACATTCCAAGTAATATTCGGCATGCTAATTACATTGCCGGTTGCCAAATTGCATTATCTCTTATAGTTTCCGAGATATGGACTATCGATAATTTACACCTTAGGCTCTGCTTCTAACTTGGGCCCAAATTGTAAAATGGTCTTATCTATTGGCGATTTCGTTCCAATTCACATTCCAAGTAATATTCGGCATGCTAATTACATTGCCGGTTGCCAAATTGCATTATCTCTTATAGTTTCCGAGATATGGACTATCGATAATTTACACCTTAGGCTCTGCTTCTAACTTGGGCCCAAATTGTAAAATGGTCTTATCTATTGGCGATTTCGTCCCAATTCATATTCCAAGTGATATTCGGTATGCTAATTACATTGCCGGTTGCGAAATTGCATTATCTCTTATAGTTTCCGAGATATGGACTATCAATAATTTACACCTTAGGCTCTGCTTCTAACTTGGGCCCAAATTGTAAAATGGTCTTATCTATTGGCGATTTCGTTCCAATTCACATTCCAAGTAATATTCGGCATGCTAATTACATTGCCGGTTGCCAAATTGCATTATCTCTTATAGTTTCCGAGATATGGACTATCGATAATTTACACCTTAGGCTCTGCTTCTAACTTGGGCCCAAATTGTAAAATGGTCTTATCTATTGGCGATTTCGTTCCAATTCACATTCCAAGTAATATTCGGCATGCTAATTACATTGCCGGTTGCCAAATTGCATTATCTCTTATAGTTTCCGAGATATGGACTATCGATAATTTACACATTAGGCTCTGCTTCTAACTTGGGCCCAAATTGTAAAATGGTCTTATCTATTGGCGATTTCGTTCCAATTCACATTCCAAGTAATATTCGGCATGCTAATTAAATTGTCGGTTGCCAAATTGCATTATCTATTATAGTTTCCGAGATATGGACTATCGATAATTTACACCTTAGGCTCTGCTTCTAATTTGGGCCCAAATTGTAAAATGGTCTTATCTATTGGCGATTTCGTTCCAATTCACATTCCAAGTAATATTCGGCATGCTAATTACATTGCCGGTTGCCAAATTGCATTATCTCTTATAGTTTCCGAGATATGGACTATCGATAATTTACACCTTAGACTCTGCTTCTAACTTGGGCCCAAATTGTAAAATGGTCTTATCTATTGGCGATTTCGTTCCAATTCACACTCCAAGTAATATTCGGCAAGCTAATTACATTGCCGGTTGCGAAATTGCATTATCTCTTATAGTTTCCGAGATATGGACTATCAATAATTTACACCTTAGGCTCTGCTTCTAACTTGGGCCCAAATTGTAAAATGGTCTTATCTATTGGCGATTTCGTTCCAATTCACATTCCAAGTAATATTCGGCATGCTAATTATATTGCCGGTGCCAAATTGCATTATCTCTTATAGTTTCCGAGATATGGACTATCGATAATTTACACCTTAGGCTCTGCTTCTAACTTGGGCCCAAATTGTAAAATGGTCTTATCTATTGGCGATTTCGTTCCAATTCACATTCCAAGTAATATTCGGCATGCTAATTACATTGCCGGTTGCCAAATTGCTTATCTCTTATAGTTTCCGAGATATGGACTATCGATAATTTACACCTTAGGCTCTGCTTCTAACTTGGGCCCAAATTGTAAAATGGTCTTATCTATTGGCGATTTCGTTCCAATTCACACTCCAAGTAATATTCGGCATGCTAATTACATTGCCGGTTGCCAAATTGCATTATCTCTTATAGTTTCCGAGATATGGACTATCGATAATTTACACCTTAGGCTCTGCTTCTAACTTGGGCCCAAATTGTTAAATGGTCTTACCTATTGGCGATTTCGTTCCAATTCACATTCCAAGTAATATTCGGCATGCTAATTACATTGCCGGTTGCCAAATTGCATTATCTCTTATAGTTTCCGAGATATGGACTATCGATAATTTACACCTTAGGCTCTGCTTCTAACTTGGGCCCAAATTGTAAAATGGTCTTATCTATTGGCGATTTCGTTCCAATTCACATTCCAAGTAATATTCGGCATGCTAATTACATTGCCGGTTGCGAAATTGCATTATCTCTTATAGTTTCCGAGATATGGACTATCGATAATTTACACCTTAGGCTCTTCTTCTAACTTGGGCCCAAATTGTAAAATGGTCTTATCTATTGGCGATTTCGTTCCAATTCACATTCCAAGTAATATTCGGCATGCTAATTACATTGCCGGTTGCCAAATTGCATTATCTCTTATAGTTTCCGAGATATGGACTATCGATAATTTACACCTTAGGCTCTGCTTCTAACTTGGGCCCAAATTGTAAAATTGTCTTATCTATTGGCGATTTCGTTGCAATTCACATTCCAAGTAATATTCGGCATGCTAATTACATTGCCGGTTGCCAAATTGCATTATCTCTTATAGTTTCCGAGATATGGACTATCGATAATTTACACCTTAGGCTCTGCTTCTAACTTGGGCCCAAATTGTAAAATGGTCTTATCTATTGGCGATTTCGTTCCAATTCACATTCCAAGTAATATTCGGCATGCTAATTACATTGCCGGTTGCCAAATTGCATTATCTCTTATAGTTTCCGAGATATGGACTATCGATAATTTACACCTTAGGCTTTGCTTCTAACTTGGGCCCAAATTGTAAAATGGTCTTATCTATTGGCGATTTCGTTCCAATTCACATTCCAAGTAATATTCGGCATGCTAATTACATTGCCGGTTGCCAAATTGCATTATCTCTTATAGTTTCCGAGATATGGACTATCGATAATTTACACCTTAGGCTCTGCTTCTAACTTGGGCCCAAATTGTAAAATGGTCTTACCTATTGGCGATTTCGTTCCAATTCACACTCCAAGTATTATTCGGCATGCTAATTACATTGCCGGTTGCGAAATTGCATTATCTCTTATAGTTTCCGAGATATGGACTATCAATAATTTACACCTTAGGCTCTGCTTCTAACTTGGGCCCAAATTGTAAAATGGTCTTATCTATTGGCGATTTCGTTCCAATTCACATTCCAAGTAATATTCGGCATGCTAATTACATTGCCGGTTGCCAAATTGCATTATCTCTTATAGTTTCCGAGATATGGACTATCGATAATTTACACCTTAGGCTCTGCTTCTAACTTGGGCCCAAATTGTAAAATGGTCTTATCTATTGGCGATTTCGTTCCAATTCACATTCCAAGTAATATTCGGCATGCTAATTACATTGCCGGTTGCCAAATTGCATTATCTCTTATAGTTTCCGAGATATGGACTATCGATAATTTACACCTAAGGCTCTGCTTCTAACTTGGGCCCAAATTGTAAAATGGTCTTATCTATTGGCGATTTCGTCCCAATTCATATTCCAAGTGATATTCGACATGCTAATTACATTGCCGGTTGCGAAATTGCATTATCTCTTATAGTTTCCGAGATATGGACTATCAATAATTTACACCTTAGGCTCTGCTTCTAACTTGGGCCCAAATTGTAAAATGGTCTTATCTATTGGCGATTTTGTTCCAATTCACATTCCAAGTAATATTCGGCATGCTAATTACATTGCCGGTTGCCAAATTGCATTATCTCTTATAGTTTCCGAGATATGGACTATCGATAATTTACACCTTAGGCTCTGCTTCTAACTTGGGCCCAAATTGTAAAATGGTCTTATCTATTGGCGATTTCGTTCCAATTCACATTCCAAGTAATATTCGGCATGCTAATTACATTGCCGGTTGCCAAATTGCATTATCTCTTATAGTTTCCGAGATATGGACTATCGATAATTTACACCTTAGGCTCTGCTTCTAACTTGGGCCCAAATTGTAAAATGGTCTTATCTATTGGCGATTTCGTTCCAATTCACATTCCAAGTAATATTCGGCATGCTAATTATATTGCCGGTTGCCAAATTGCATTATCTCTTATAGTTTCCGAGATATGGACTATCGATAATTTACACCTTAGGCTCTGCTTCTAATTTGGGCCCAAATTGTAAAATGGTCTTATCTATTGGCGATTTCGTTCCAATTCACATTCCAAGTAATATTCGGCATGCTAATTACATTGCCGGTTGCCAAATTGCATTATCTCTTATAGTTTCCGAGATATGGACTAGCGATAATTTACACCTTAGGCTCTGCTTCTAACTTGGGCCCAAATTGTAAAATGGTCTTATCTATTGTGCGATTTCGTTCCAATTCACACTCCAAGTAATATTCGGCATGCTAATTACATTGCCGGTTGCGAAATTGCATTATCTCTTATAGTTTCCGAGATATGGACTATCAATAATTTACACCTTAGGCTCTGCTTCTAACTTGGGCCCAAATTGTAAAATGGTCTTATCTATTGGCGATTTCGTTCCAATTCACATTCCAAGTAATATTCGGCATGCTAATTACATTGCCGGTTGCCAAATTGCATTATCTCTTATAGTTTCCGAGATATGGACTATCGATAATTTACACCTTAGGCTCTGCTTCTAACTTGGGCCCAAATTGTAAAATGGTCTTATCTATTGGCGATTTCGTTCCAATTCACATTCCAAGTAATATTCGTCATGCTAATTACATTGCCGGTTGCCAAATTGCATTATCTCTTATAGTTTCCGAGATATGGACTATCGATAATTTACACCTTAGGCTCTGCTTCTAACTTGGGCCCAAATTGTAAAATGGTCTTATCTATTGGCGATTTCGTTCCAATTCACACTCCAAGTAATATTCGGCATGCTAATTACATTGCCGGTTGCCAAATTGCATTATCTCTTATAGTTTCCGAGATATGGACTATCGATAATTTACACCATAGGCTCTGCTTCTAACTTGGGCCCAAATTGTAAAATGGTCTTATCTTTTGGCGATTTCGTTCCAATTCACATTCCAAGTAATATTCGGCATGCTAATTACATTGCCTGTTGCCAAATTGCATTATCTCTTATAGTTTCCGTGATATGGACTATCGATAATTTACACCTTAGGCTCCGCTTCTAACTTGGGCCCAAATTGTAAAATGGTCTTATCTATTGGCGATTTCGTTCCAATTCACATTCCAAGTAATATTCGGCATGCTAATTACATTGCCGTTTGCCAAATTGCATTATCTCTTATAGTTTCCGAGATATGGACTATCGATAATTTACACCTTAGGCTCTGCTTCTAACTTGGGCCCAAATTGTAAAATGGTCTTATCTATTGGCGATTTCGTTCCAATTCACATTCCAAGTAATATTCGGCATGCTAATTACATTGCCGGTTGCGAAATTGCATTATCTCTTATAGTTTCCGAGATATGGACTATCAATAATTTACACCTTAGGCTCTGCTTCTAACTTGTGCCCAAATTGTAAAATGGTCTTATCTATTGGCGATTTCGTTCCAATTCACATTCCAAGTAATATTCGGCATGCTAATTACATTGCCGGTTGCCAAATTGCATTATCTCTTATAGTTTCCGAGATATGGACTATCGATAATTTACACCTTAGGCTCTGCTTCTAACTTGGGCCCAAATTGTAAAATGGCCTTATCTATTGGCGATTTCGTTCCAATTCACATTCCAAGTAATATTCGGCATGCTAATTACATTGCCGGTTGCCAAATTGCATTATCTCTTATAGTTTCCGAGATATGGACTATCGATAATTTACACCTTAGGCTCTGCTTCTAACTTGGGCCCAAATTGTAAAATGGTCTTATCTATTGGCGATTTCGTCCCAATTCATATTCCAAGTGATATTCGGCATGCTAATTACATTGCCGGTTGCGAAATTGCATTATCTCTTATAGTTTCCGAGATATGGACTATCAATTATTTACACCTTAGGCTCTGCTTCTAACTTGGGCCCAAATTGTAAAATGGTCTTATCTATTGGCGATTTCGTTCCAATTCACATTCCAAGTAATATTCGGCATGCTAATTACATTGCCGGTTACCAAATTGCATTATCTCTTATAGTTTCCGAGATATGGACTATCGATAATTTACACCTTAGGCTCTGCTTCTAACTTGGGCCCAAATTGTAAAATGGTCTTATCTATTGGCGATTTCGTTCCAATTCACATTCCAAGTAATATTCGGCATGCTAATTACATTGCCGGTTGCCAAATTGCATTATCTCTTATAGTTTCCGAGATATGGACTATCGATAATTTACACCTTAGGCTCTGCTTCTAACTTGGGCCCAAATTGTAAAATGGTCTTATCTATTGGCGATTTCGTTCCAATCCACATTCCAAGTAATATTCGGCATGCTAATTACATTGCCGGTTGCCAAATTGCATTATCTCTTATAGTTTCCGAGATATGGACTATCGATAATTTACACCTTAGGCTCTGCTTCTAACTTGGGCCCAAATTGTAAAATGGCCTTATCTATTGGCGATTTCGTCCCAATTCACATTCCAAGTAATATTCGGCATGCTAATTACATTGCCGGTTGCGAAATTGCATTATCTCTTATAGTTTCAGAGATATGGACTATCGATAATTTACACCTTAGGCTCTGCTTCTAACTTGGGCCCAAATTGTAAAATGGTCTTATCTATTGGCAATTTCGTTCCAGTTCACATTCCAAGTAATATTCGGCATGCTAATTACATTGCCGGTTGCCAAATTGCATTATCTCTTATAGTTTCCGAGATATGGACTATCGATAATTTACACCTTAGGCTCTGCTTCTAACTTGGGCCCAAATTGTAAAATGGTCTTATCTATTGGCGATTTCGTTCCAATTCACATTCCAAGTAATATTCGGCATGCTAATTACATTGCCGGTTGCCAAATTGCATTATCTCTTATAGTTTCCGAGATATGGACTATCGATAATTTACACCTTAGGCTCTGCTTCTAACTTGGGCCCAAATTGTAAAATGGTCTTATCTATTGGCGATTTCATTCCAATTCACATTCCAAGTAATATTCGGCATGCTAATTACATTGCCTTTTGCCAAATTGCATTATCTCTTATAGTTTCCGAGATATGGACTATCGATAATTTACACCATAGGCTCTGCTCCTAACTTGGGCCCAAATTGTAAAATGGTCTTATCTATTTACGATTTCGTTCCAATTCACACTCCAAGTAATATTCGGCATGCTAATTACATTGCCGGTTGCGAAATTGCATTATCTCTTATAGTTTCAGAGATATGGACTATCGATAATTTACACCTTAGGCTCTGCTTCTAACTTGGGCCCAAATTGTAAAATGGTCTTATCCTTTGGCGATTTCGTTCCAATTCACGTTCCAAGTAATATTCGGCATGCTAATTACATTGCCGGTTGCCAAATTGCATTATCTCTTATAGTTTCTGAGATATGGACTATCGATAATTTACACCTTAGGCTCCGCTTCTAACTTGGGCCCAAATTGTAAAATGGTCTTATCTATTGGCGATTTCGTTCCAATTCACATTCCAAGTAATATTCGGCATGCTAATTACATTGCCGTTTGCCAAATTGCATTATCTCTTATAGTTTCCGAGATATGGACTATCGATAATTTACACCTTAGGCTCTGCTTCTAACTTGGGCCCAAATTGTAAAATGGTCTTATCTATTGGCGATTTCGTTCCAATTCACATTCCAAGTAATATTCGGCATGCTAATTACATTGCCGGTTGCCAAATTGAATTATCTCTTATAGTTTCCGAGATATGGACTATCGATAATTTACACCTTAGGCTCTGCTTCTAACTTGGGCCCAAATTGTAAAATGGTCTTACCTATTGGCGATTTCGTTCCAATTCACATTCCAAGTAATATTCGGCATGCTAATTACATTGCCGGTTGCCGAATTGCATTATCTCTTATAGTTTCCGAGATATGGACTATCGATAATTTACACCTTAGGCTCTGCTTCTAACTTGGGCCCAAATTGTAAAATGGTCTTATCTATTGGCGATTTCGTCCCAATTCACATTCCAAGTGATATTCGGCATGCTAATTACATTGCCGGTTGCGAAATTGCATTATCTCTTATAGTTTCCGAGATATGGACTATCAATAATTTACACCTTAGGCTCTGCTTCTAACTTGGGCCCAAATTGTAAAATGGTCTTATCTATTGGCGATTTCGTTCCAATTCACATTCCAAGTAATATTCGGCATGCTAATTATATTGCCGCTTGCCAAATTGCATTATCTCTTATAGTTTCCGAGATATGGACTATCGATTATTTACACCTTAGGCTCTGCTTCTAACTTGGGCCCAAATTGTAAAATGGTCTTATCTATTGGCGATTTCGTTGCAATTCACATTCCAAGTAATATTCGGCATGCTAATTACATTGCCGTTTGCCAAATTGCATTATCTCTTATAGTTTCCGAGATATGGACTATCGATAATTTACACCTTAGGCTCTGCTTCGAACTTGGGCCCAAATTGTAAAATAGTCTTATCTATTGGCGATTTCGTTCCAATTCACATTCCAAGTAATATTCGGCATGCTAATTACATTGCCGGTTGCCAAATTGCATTATCTCTTATAGTTTCCGAGATATGGACTATCGATAATTTACACCTTAGGCTCTGCTTCTAACTTGGGCCCAAATTGTAAAATGGTCTTATCTATTGGCGATTTCGTTCCAATTCACATTCCAAGTAATATTCGGCATGCTAATTACATTGCCGGTTGCCAAATTGAATTATCTCTTATAGTTTCCGAGATATGGACTATCGATAATTTACACCTTAGGCTTTGCTTCTAACTTGGGCCCAAATTGTAAAATGGTCTTACCTATTGGCGATTTCGTTCCAATTCACATTCCAAGTAATATTCGGCATGCTAATTACATTGCCGGTTGCCAAATTGCATTATCTCTTATAGTTTCCGAGATATGGACTATCGATAATTTACACCTTAGGCTCTGCTTCTAACTTGGGCCCAAATTGTAAAATGGTCTTATCTATTGGCGATTTCGTTCCAATTCACATTCCAAGTAATATTCGGCATGCTAATTACATTGCCGGTTGCCAAATTGCATTATCTCTTATAGTTTCCGAGATATGGACTATCGATAATTTACACCTTAGGCTCTGCTTCTAACTTGGGCCCAAATTGTAAAATGGTCTTATCTATTGGCGATTTCGTCCCAATTCACATTCCAAGTGATATTCGGCATGCTAATTACATTGCCGGTTGCGAAATTGCATTATCTCTTATAGTTTCCGAGATATGGACTATCAATAATTTACACCTTAGGCTCTGCTTCTAACTTGGGCCCAAATTGTAAAATGGTCTTATCTATTGGCGATTTCGTTCCAATTCACATTCCAAGTAATATTCGGCATGCTAATTACATTGCCGCTTGCCAAATTGCATTATCTCTTATAGTTTCCGAGATATGGACTATCGATTATTTACACCTTAGGCTCTGCTTCTAACTTGGGCCCAAATTGTAAAATGGTCTTATCTATTGGCGATTTCGTTGCAATTCACATTCCAAGTAATATTCGGCATGCTAATTACATTGCCGTTTGCCAAATTGCATTATCTCTTATAGTTTCCGAGATATGGACTATCGATAATTTACACCTTAGGCTCTGCTTCGAACTTGGGCCCAAATTGTAAAATGGTCTTATCTATTGGCGATTTCGTTCCAATTCACATTCCAAGTAATATTCGGCATGCTAATTACATTGCCGGTTGCCAAATTGCATTATCTCTTATAGTTTCCGAGATATGGACTATCGATAATTTACACCTTAGGCTCTGCTTCTAACTTGGGCCCAAATTGTAAAATGGTCTTATCTATTGGCGATTTCGTTCCAATTCACATTCCAAGTAATATTCGGCATGCTAATTACATTGCCGGTTGCCAAATTGAATTATCTCTTATAGTTTCCGAGATATGGACTATCGATAATTTACACCTTAGGCTTTGCTTCTAACTTGGGCCCAAATTGTAAAATGGTCTTACCTATTGGCGATTTCGTTCCAATTCACATTCCAAGTAATATTCGGCATGCTAATTACATTGCCGGTTGCCAAATTGCATTATCTCTTATAGTTTCCGAGATATGGACTATCGATAATTTACACCTTAGGCTCTGCTTCTAACTTGGGCCCAAATTGTAAAATGGTCTTATCTATTGGCGATTTCGTTCCAATTCACATTCCAAGTAATATTCGGCATGCTAATTACATTGCCGGTTGCCAAATTGCATTTTCTCTTATAGTTTCCGAGATATGGACTATCGATAATTTACACCTTAGGCTCTGCTTCTAACTTGGGCCCAAATTGTAAAATGGTCTTATCTATTGGCGATTTCGTTCCAATTCACATTCCAAGTAATATTCGGCATGCTAATTACATTGCCGGTTGCCAAATTGCATTATCTCTTATAGTTTCCGAGATATGGACTATCGATAATTTACACCATAGGCTCTGCTTCTAACTTGGGCCCAAATTGTAAAATGGTCTTATCTATTGGCGATTTCGTTCCAATTCACATTCCAAGTAATATTCGGCATGCTAATTACATTGCCGGTTGCCAAATTGCATTATCTCTTATAGTTTCCGAGATATGGACTATCGATAATTTACACCTTAGGCTCTGCTTCTAACTTGGGTCCAAATTGTAAAATGGTCTTATCTATTGGCGATTTCGTTCCAATTCACATTCCAAATAATATTCGGCATGCTAATTACATTGCCGGTTGCCAAATTGCATTATCTCTTATAGTTTACGAGATATGGACTATCGATAATTTACACCTTAGGCTCTGCTTCTAACTTGGGCCCAAATTGTAAAATGGTCTTATCTATTGGCGATTTCGTTCCAATTCACATTCCAAGTAATATTCGGCATGCTAATTACATTGCCGGTTGCCAAATTGCATTATCTCTTATAGTTTCCGAGATATGGACTATCGATAATTTACACCTTAGGCTCTGCTTCTAACTTGGGCCCAAATTGTAAAATGGTCTTATCTATTGGCGATTTCGTCCCAATTCACATTCCAAGTGATATTCGGCATGCTAATTACATTGCCGGTTGCGAAATTGCATTATCTCTTATAGTTTCCGAGATATGGACTATCAATAATTTACACCTTAGGCTCTGCTTCTAACTTGGGCCCAAATTGTAAAATGGTCTTATCTATTGGCGATTTCGTTCCAATTCACATTCCAAGTAATATTCGGCATGCTAATTACATTGCCGGTTGCCAAATTGCATTATCTCTTATAGTTTCCGAGATATGGACTATCGATAATTTACACCTTAGGCTCTGCTTCTAACTTGGGCCCAAATTGTAAAATGGTCTTATCTATTGGCGATTTCGTTCCAATTCACATTCCAAGTAATATTCGGCATGCTAATTACATTGCCGGTTGCGAAATTGCATTATCTATTATAGTTTCCGAGATATGGACTATCAATAATTTACACCTTAGGCTCTGCTTCTAACTTGGGCCCAAATTGTAAAATGGTCTTATCTATTGGCGATTTCGTTCCAATTCACATTCCAAGTAATATTCGGCATGCTAATTACATTGCCGGTTGCCAAATTGCATTATCTCTTATAGTTTCCGAGATATGGACTATCGATAATTTACACCTTAGGCTCTGCTTCTAACTTGGGCCCAAATTGTAAAATGGCCTTATCTATTGGCGATTTCGTTCCAATTCACATTCCAAGTAATATTCGGCATGCTAATTACATTGCCGGTTGCCAAATTGCATTATCTCTTATAGTTTCCGAGATATGGACTATCGATAATTTACACCTTAGGCTCTGCTTCTAACTTGGGCCCAAATTGTAAAATGGTCTTATCTATTGGCGATTTCGTCCCAATTCATATTCCAAGTGATATTCGGCATGCTAATTACATTGCCGGTTGCGAAATTGCATTATCTCTTATAGTTTCCGAGATATGGACTATCAATAATTTACACCTTAGGCTCTGCTTCTAACTTGGGCCCAAATTGTAAAATGGTCTTATCTATTGGCGATTTCGTTCCAATTCACATTCCAAGTAATATTCGGCATGCTAATTACATTGCCGGTTGCCAAATTGCATTATCTCTTATAGTTTCCGAGATATGGACTATCGATAATTTACACCTTAGGCTCTGCTTCTAACTTGGGCCCAAATTGTAAAATGGTCTTATCTATTGGCGATTTCGTTCCAATTCACATTCCAAGTAATATTCGGCATGCTAATTACATTGCCGGTTGCCAAATTGCATTATCTCTTATAGTTTCCGAGATATGGACTATCGATAATTTACACCTTAGGCTCTGCTTCTAACTTGGGCCCAAATTGTAAAATGGTCTTATCTATTGGCGATTTCGTTCCAATCCACATTCCAAGTAATATTCGGCATGCTAATTACATTGCCGGTTGCCAAATTGCATTATCTCTTATAGTTTCCGAGATATGGACTATCGATAATTTACACCTTAGGCTCTGCTTCTAACTTGGGCCCAAATTGTAAAATGGCCTTATCTATTGGCGATTTCGTCCCAATTCACATTCCAAGTAATATTCGGCATGCTAATTACATTGCCGGTTGCGAAATTGCATTATCTCTTATAGTTTCAGAGATATGGACTATCGATAATTTACACCTTAGGCTCTGCTTCTAACTTGGGCCCAAATTGTAAAATGGTCTTATCTATTGGCAATTTCGTTCCAGTTCACATTCCAAGTAATATTTGGCATGCTAATTACATTGCCGGTTGCCAAATTGCATTATCTCTTATAGTTTCCGAGATATGGACTATCGATAATTTACACCTTAGGCTCTGCTTCTAACTTGGGCCCAAATTGTAAAATGGTCTTATCTATTGGCGATTTCGTTCCAATTCACATTCCAAGTAATATTCGGCATGCTAATTACATTGCCGGTTGCCAAATTGCATTACCTCTTATAGTTTCCGAGATATGGACTATCGATAATTTACACCTTAGGCTCTGCTTCTAACTTGGGCCCAAATTGTAAAATGGTCTTATCTATTGGCGATTTCATTCCAATTCACATTCCAAGTAATATTCGGCATGCTAATTACATTGCCTTTTGACAAATTGCATTATCTCTTATAGTTTCCGAGATATGGACTATCGATAATTTACACCATAGGCTCTGCTTCTAACTTGGGCCCAAATTGTAAAATGGTCTTATCTATTTACGATTTCGTTCCAATTCACACTCCAAGTAATATTCGGCATGCTAATTACATTGCCGGTTGCGAAATTGCATTATCTCTTATAGTTTCAGAGATATGGACTATCGATAATTTACACCTTAGGCTCTGCTTCTAACTTGGGCCCAAATTGTAAAATGGTCTTATCTTTTGGCGATTTCGTTCCAATTCACGTTCCAAGTAATATTCGGCATGCTAATTACATTGCCGGTTGCCAAATTGCATTATCTCTTATAGTTTCCGAGATATGGACTATCGATAATTTACACTTTAGGCTCCGCTTCTAACTTGGGCCCAAATTGTAAAATGGTCTTATCTATTGGCGATTTCGTTCCAATTCACATTCCAAGTAATATTCGGCATGCTAATTACATTGCCGTTTGCCAAATTGCATTATCTCTTATAGTTTCCGAGATATGGACTATCGATAATTTACACCTTAGGCTCTGCTTCTAACTTGGGCCCAAATTGTAAAATGGTCTTATCTATTGGCGATTTCGTTCCAATTCACATTCCAAGTAATATTCGGCATGCTAATTACATTGCCGGTTGCCAAATTGAATTATCTCTTATAGTTTCCGAGATATGGACTATCGATAATTTACACCTTAGGCTCTGCTTCTAACTTGGGCCCAAATTGTAAAATGGTCTTACCTATTGGCGATTTCGTTCCAATTCTCATTCCAAGTAATATTCGGCATGCTAATTACATTGCCGGTTGCTGAATTGCATTATCTCTTATAGTTTCCGAGATATGGACTATCGATAATTTATACCTTAGGCTCTGCTTCTAACTTGGGCCCAAATTGTAAAATGGTCTTATCTATTGGCGATTTCGTCCCAATTCACATTCCAAGTGATATTCGGCATGCTAATTACATTGCCGGTTGCGAAATTGCATTATCTCTTATAGTTTCCGAGATATGGACTATCAATAATTTACACCTTAGGCTCTGCTTCTAACTTGGGCCCAAATTGTAAAATGGTCTTATCTATTGGCGATTTCGTTCCAATTCACACTCCAAGTAATATTCGGCATGCTAATTACATTGCCGCTTGCCAAATTGCATTATCTCTTATAGTTTCCGAGATATGGACTATCGATTATTTACACCTTAGGCTCTGCTTCTAACTTGGGCCCAAATTGTAAAATGGTCTTATCTATTGGCGATTTTGTTGCAATTCACATTCCAAGTAATATTCGGCATGCTAATTACATTGCCGTTTGCCAAATTGCATTATCTCTTATAGTTTCCGAGATATGGACTATCGATAATTTACACCTTAGGCTCTGCTTCGAACTTGGGCCCAAATTGTAAAATGGTCTTATCTATTGGCGATTTCGTTCCAATTCACATTCCAAGTAATATTCGGCATGCTAATTACATTGCCGGTTGCCAAATTGCATTATCTCTTATAGTTTCCGAGATATGGACTATCGATAATTTACACCTTAGGCTCTGCTTCTAACTTGGGCCCAAATTGTAAAATGGTCTTATCTATTGGCGATTTCGTTCCAATTCACATTCCAAGTAATATTCGGCATGCTAATTACATTGCCGGTTGCCAAATTGAATTATCTCTTATAGTTTCCGAGATATGGACTATCGATAATTTACACCTTAGGCTCTGCTTCTAACTTGGGCCCAAATTGTAAAATGGTCTTACCTATTGGCGATTTCGTTCCAATTCACATTCCAAGTAATATTCGGCATGCTAATTACATTGCCGGTTGCCAAATTGCATTATCTCTTATAGTTTCCGAGATATGGACTATCGATAATTTACACCTTAGGCTCTGCTTCTAACTTGGGCCCAAATTGTAAAATGGTCTTATCTATTGGCGATTTCGTTCCAATTCACATTCCAAGTAATATTCGGCATGCTAATTACATTGCCGGTTGCCAAATTGCATTATCTCTTATAGTTTCCGAGATATGGACTATCGATCATTTACACCTTAGGCTCTGCTTCTAACTTGGGCCCAAATTGTAAAATGGTCTTATCTATTGGCGATTTCGTTCCAATTCACATTCCAAGTAATATTCGGCATGCTAATTACATTGCCGGTTGCCAAATTGCATTATCTCTTATAGTTTCCGAGATATGGACTATCGATAATTTACACCTTAGGCTCTGTTTCTAACTTGGGCCCAAATTGTAAAATGGTCTTATCTATTGGCGATTTCGTTCCAATTCACATTCCAAGTAATATTCGGCATGCTAATTACATTGCCGGTTGCCAAATTGCATTATCTCTTATAGTTTCCGAGATATGGACTATCGATAATTTACACCTTAGGCTCTGCTTCTAACTTGGGCCCAAATTGTAAAATGGTCTTATCTATTGGCGATTTCGTCCCAATTCACATTCCAAGTGATATTCGGCATGCTAATTACATTGCCGGTTGCGAAATTGCATTATCTCTTATAGTTTCCGAGATATGGACTATCAATAATTTACACCTTAGGCTCTGCTTCTAACTTGGGCCCAAATTGTAAAATGGTCTTATCTATTGGCGATTTCGTTCCAATTCACATTCCAAGTAATATTCGGCATGCTAATTACATTGCCGGTTGCCAAATTGCATTATCTCTTATAGTTTCCGAGATATGGACTATCGATAATTTACACCTTAGGCTCTGCTTCTAACTTGGGCCCAAATTGTAAAATGGTCTTATCTATTGGCGATTTCGTTCCAATTCACATTCCAAGTAATATTTGGCATGCTAATTACATTGCCGGTTGCCAAATTGCATTATCTCTTATAGTTTCCGAGATATGGACTATCGATAATTTACACCTTAGGCTCTGCTTCTAACTTGGGCCCAAATTGTAAAATGGTCTTATCTATTGGCGATTTCGTTCCAATTCACATTCCAAGTAATATTCGGCATGCTAATTACATTGCCGGTTGCCAAATTGCATTATCTCTTATAGTTTCCGAGATATGGACTATCGATAATTTACACCTTAGGCTCTGCTTCTAACTTGGGCCCAAATTGTAAAATGGTCTTATCTATTGGCGATTTCGTCCCAATTCATATTCCAAGTGATATTCGGCATGCTAATTACATTGCCGATTGCGAAATTGCATTATCTCTTATAGTTTCCGAGATATGGACTATCAATAATTTACACCTTAGGCTCTGCTTCTAACTTGGGCCCAAATTGTAAAATGGTCTTATCTATTGGCGATTTCGTTCCAATTCACATTCCAAGTAATATTCGGCATGCTAATTACATTGCCGGTTGCCAAATTGCATTATCTCTTATAGTTTCCGAGATATGGACTATCGATAATTTACACCTTAGGCTCTGCTTCTAACTTGGGCCCAAATTGTAAAATGGTCTTATCTATTGGCGATTTCGTTCCAATTCACATTCCAAGTAATATTCGGCATGCTAATTACATTGCCGGTTGCCAAATTGCATTATCTCTTATAGTTTCCGAGATATGGACTATCGATAATTTACACCTTAGGCTCTGCTTCTAACTTGGGCCCAAATTGTAAAATGGTCTTATCTATTGGCGATTTCGTTCCAATTCACATTCCAAGTAATATTCGGCATGCTAATTACATTGCCGGTTGCCAAATTGCATTATCTCTTATAGTTTCCGAGATATGGACTATCGATAATTTACACCATAGGCTCTGCTTCTAACTTGGGCCCAAATTGTAAAATGGTCTTATCTATTGGCGATTTCGTTCCAATTCACATTCCAAGTAATATTCGGCATGCTAATTACATTGCCTGTTGCCAAATTGCATTATCTCTTATAGTATCCGAGATATGGACTATCGATAATTTACACCTTAGGCTCTGCTTCTAACTTGCTCCCAAATTGTAAAATGGTCTTATCTATTGGCGATTTCGTTCCAATTCACATTCCAAGTAATATTCGGCATGCTAATTACATTGCCGGTTGCCAAATTGCATTATCTCTTATAGTTTCCGAGATATGGACTATCGATAATTTACACCTTAGGCTCTGCTTCTAACTTGGGCCAAAATTGTAAAATGGTCTTATCTATTGGCGATTTCGTTCCAATTCACATTCCAAGTAATATTCGGCATGCTAATTACATTGCCGGTTGCCAAATTGAATTATCTCTTATAGTTTCCGAGATATGGACTATCGATAATTTACACCTTAGGCTCTGCTTCTAACTTGGGACCAAATTGTAAAATGGTCTTACCTGTTGGCGATTTCGTTCCAATTCACATTCCAAGTAATATTCGGCATGCTAATTACATTGCCGGTTGCCAAATTGCATTATCTCTTATAGTTTCCGAGATATGGACTATCGATAATTTACACCTTAGGCTCTGCTTCTAACTTGGGCCCAAATTGTAAAATGGTCTTATCTATTGGCGATTTCGTTCCAATTCACATTCCAAGTAATATTCGGCATGCTAATTACATTGCCGGTTGCCAAATTGCATTATCTCTTATAGTTTACGAGATATGGACTATCGATAATTTACACCTTAGGCTCTGCTTCTAACTTGGGCCCAAATTGTAAAATGGTCTTATCTATTGGCGATTTCGTTCCAATTCACATTCCAAGTAATATTCGGCATGCTAATTACATTGCCGGTTGCCAAATTGCATTATCTCTTATAGTTTCAGAGATATGGACTATCGATAATTTACACCTTAGGCTCTGCTTCTAACTTGGGCCCAAATTGTAAAATGGTCTTATCTATTGGCGATTTCGTTCCAATTCACATTCCAAGTAATATTCGGCATGCTAATTACATTGCCGGTTGCCAAATTGCATTATCTCTTATAGTTTCCGAGATATGGACTATCGATAATTTACACCATAGGCTCTGCTTCTAACTTGGGCCCAAATTGTAAAATGGTCTTATCTATTGGCGATTTCGTTCCAATTCACATTCCAAGTAATATTCGGCATGCTAATTACATTGCCTGTTGCCAAATTGCATTATCTCTTATAGTTTCCGAGATATGGACTATCGATAATTTACACCTTAGGCTCTGCTTCTAACTTGCTCCCAAATTGTAAAATGGTCTTATCTATTGGCGATTTCGTTCCAATTCACATTCCAAGTAATATTCGGCATGCTAATTACATTGCCGGTTGCCAAATTGCATTATCTCTTATAGTTTCCGAGATATGGACTATCGATAATTTACACCTTAGGCTCTGCTTCTAACTTGGGCCAAAATTGTAAAATGGTCTTATCTATTGGCGATTTCGTTCCAATTCACATTCCAAGTAATATTCGGCATGCTAATTACATTGCCGGTTGCCAAATTGAATTATCTCTTATAGTTTCCGAGATATGGACTATCGATAATTTACACCTTAGGCTCTGCTTCTAACTTGGGACCAAATTGTAAAATGGTCTTACCTGTTGGCGATTTCGTTCCAATTCACATTCCAAGTAATATTCGGCATGCTAATTACATTGCCGGTTGCCAAATTGCATTATCTCTTATAGTTTCCGAGATATGGACTATCGATAATTTACACCTTAGGCTCTGCTTCTAACTTGGGCCCAAATTGTAAAATGGTCTTATCTATTGGCGATTTCGTTCCAATTCACATTCCAAGTAATATTCGGCATGCTAATTACATTGCCGGTTGCCAAATTGCATTATCTCTTATAGTTTACGAGATATGGACTATCGATAATTTACACCTTAGGCTCTGCTTCTAACTTGGGCCCAAATTGTAAAATGGTCTTATCTATTGGCGATTTCGTTCCAATTCACATTCCAAGTAATATTCGGCATGCTAATTACATTGCCGGTTGCCAAATTGCATTATCTCTTATAGTTTCAGAGATATGGACTATCGATAATTTACACCTTAGGCTCTGCTTCTAACTTGGGCCCAAATTGTAAAATGGTCTTATCTATTGGCGATTTCGTTCCAATTCACATTCCAAGTAATATTCGGCATGCTAATTACATTGCCGGTTGCCAAATTGCATTATCTCTTATAGTTTCCGAGATATGGACTATCGATAATTTACACCTTAGGCTCTGCTTCTAACTTGGGCCCAAATTGTAAAATGGTCTTATCTATTGGCGATTTCGTTCCAATCCACATTCCAAGTAATATTCGGCATGCTAATTACATTGCCGGTTGCCAAATTGCATTATCTCTTATAGTTTCCGAGATATGGACTATCGATAATTTACACCTTAGGCTCTGCTTCTAACTTGGGCCCAAATTGTAAAATGGCCTTATCTATTGGCGATTTCGTCCCAATTCACATTCCAAGTAATATTCGGCATGCTAATTACATTGCCGGTTGCGAAATTGCATTATCTCTTATAGTTTCAGAGATATGGACTATCGATAATTTACACCTTAGGCTCTGCTTCTAACTTGGGCCCAAATTGTAAAATGGTCTTATCTATTGGCAATTTCGTTCCAGTTCACATTCCAAGTAATATTCGGCATGCTAATTACATTGCCGGTTGCCAAATTGCATTATCTCTTATAGTTTCCGAGATATGGACTATCGATAATTTACACCTTAGGCTCTGCTTCTAACTTGGGCCCAAATTGTAAAATGGTCTTATCTATTGGCGATTTCGTTCCAATTCACATTCCAAGTAATATTCGGCATGCTAATTACATTGCCGGTTGCCAAATTGCATTATCTCTTATAGTTTCCGAGATATGGACTATCGATAATTTACACCTTAGGCTCTGCTTCTAACTTGGGCCCAAATTGTAAAATGGTCTTATCTATTGGCGATTTCATTCTAATTCACATTCCAAGTAATATTCGGCATGCTAATTACATTGCCTTTTGCCAAATTGCATTATCTCTTATAGTTTCCGAGATATGGACTATCGATAATTTACACCATAGGCTCTGCTTCTAACTTGGGCCCAAATTGTAAAATGGTCTTATCTATTTACGATTTCGTTCCAATTCACACTCCAAGTAATATTCGGCATGCTAATTACATTGCCGGTTGCGAAATTGCATTATCTCTTATAGTTTCAGAGATATGGACTATCGATAATTTACTCCTTAGGCTCTGCTTCTAACTTGGGCCCAAATTGTAAAATGGTCTTATCTTTTGGCGATTTCGTTCCAATTCACGTTCCAAGTAATATTCGGCATGCTAATTACATTGCCGGTTGCCAAATTGCATTATCTCTTATAGTTTCCGAGATATGGACTATCGATAATTTACACCTTAGGCTCCGCTTCTAACTTGGGCCCAAATTGTAAAATGGTCTTATCTATTGGCGATTTCGTTCCAATTCACATTCCAAGTAATATTCGGCATGCTAATTACATTGCCGTTTGCCAAATTGCATTATCTCTTATAGTTTCCGAGATATGGACTATCGATAATTTACACCTTAGGCTCTGCTTCTAACTTGGGCCCAAATTGTAAAATGGTCTTATCTATTGGCGATTTCGTTCCAATTCACATTCCAAGTAATATTCGGCATGCTAATTACATTGCCGGTTGCCAAATTGAATTATCTCTTATAGTTTCCGAGATATGGACTATCGATAATTTACACCTTAGGCTCTGCTTCTAACTTGGGCCCAAATTGTAAAATGGTCTTACCTATTGGCGATTTCGTTCCAATTCACATTCCAAGTAATATTCGGCATGCTAATTACATTGCCGGTTGCCGAATGGCATTATCTCTTATAGTTTCCGAGATATGGACTATCGATAATTTACACCTTAGGCTCTGCTTCTAACTTGGGCCCAAATTGTAAAATGGTCTTATCTATTGGCGATTTCGTCCCAATTCACATTCCAAGTGATATTCGGCATGCTAATTACATTGCCGGTTGCGAAATTGCATTATCTCTTATAGTTTCCGAGATATGGACTATCAATAATTTACACCTTAGGCTCTGCTTCTAACTTGGGCCCAAAATAGTAAAATGGTCTTATCTATTGGCGATTTCGTTCCAATTCACATTCCAAGTAATATTCGGCATGCTAATTACATTGCCGCTTGCCAAATTGCATTATCTCTTATAGTTTCCGAGATATGGACTATCGATTATTTACACCTTAGGCTCTGCTTCTAACTTGGGCCCAAATTGTAAAATGGTCTTATCTATTGGCAATTTCGTTCCAGTTCACATTCCAAGTAATATTCGGCATGCTAATTACATTGCCGGTTGCCAAATTGCATTATCTCTTAT
This sequence comes from Rhynchophorus ferrugineus, assembly GCF_030347505.1. NCBI lineage: Eukaryota > Metazoa > Arthropoda > Insecta > Coleoptera > Curculionidae > Rhynchophorus > Rhynchophorus ferrugineus. Next base: position 60,259 of record NW_027472980.1, on the reverse strand, counting down.
AGTTTCCGAGATATGGACTATCGATAATTTACACCTTAGGCTCTGCTTCTAACTTGGGCCCAAATTGTAAAATGGTCTTATCTATTGGCGATTTCGTTCCAATTCACATTCCAAGTAATATTCGGCATGCTAATTACATTGCCGGTTGCCAAATTGCATTATCTCTTATAGTTTCCGAGATATGGACTATCGATAATTTACACCTTAGGCTCTGCTTCTAACTTGGGCCCAAATTGTAAAATGGTCTTATCTATTGGCGATTTCGTTCCAATTCACATTCCAAGTAATATTCGGCATGCTAATTACATTGCCGGTTGCCAAATTGCATTATCTCTTATAGTTTCCGAGATATGGACTATCGATAATTTACACCTTAGGCTCTGCTTCTAACTTGGGCCCAAATTGTAAAATGGTCTTATCTATTGGCGATTTCATTCTAATTCACATTCCAAGTAATATTCGGCATGCTAATTACATTGCCTTTTGCCAAATTGCATTATCTCTTATAGTTTCCGAGATATGGACTATCGATAATTTACACCATAGGCTCTGCTTCTAACTTGGGCCCAAATTGTAAAATGGTCTTATCTATTTACGATTTCGTTCCAATTCACACTCCAAGTAATATTCGGCATGCTAATTACATTGCCGGTTGCGAAATTGCATTATCTCTTATAGTTTCAGAGATATGGACTATCGATAATTTACTCCTTAGGCTCTGCTTCTAACTTGGGCCCAAATTGTAAAATGGTCTTATCTTTTGGCGATTTCGTTCCAATTCACGTTCCAAGTAATATTCGGCATGCTAATTACATTGCCGGTTGCCAAATTGCATTATCTCTTATAGTTTCCGAGATATGGACTATCGATAATTTACACCTTAGGCTCCGCTTCTAACTTGGGCCCAAATTGTAAAATGGTCTTATCTATTGGCGATTTCGTTCCAATTCACATTCCAAGTAATATTCGGCATGCTAATTACATTGCCGTTTGCCAAATTGCATTATCTCTTATAGTTTCCGAGATATGGACTATCGATAATTTACACCATAGGCTCTGCTTCTAACTTGGGCCCAAATTGTAAAATGGTCTTATCTATTTACGATTTCGTTCCAATTCACACTCCAAGTAATATTCGGCATGCTAATTACATTGCCGGTTGCGAAATTGCATTATCTCTTATAGTTTCAGAGATATGGACTATCGATAATTTACTCCTTAGGCTCTGCTTCTAACTTGGGCCCAAATTGTAAAATGGTCTTATCTTTTGGCGATTTCGTTCCAATTCACGTTCCAAGTAATATTCGGCATGCTAATTACATTGCCGGTTGCCAAATTGCATTATCTCTTATAGTTTCCGAGATATGGACTATCGATAATTTACACCTTAGGCTCCGCTTCTAACTTGGGCCCAAATTGTAAAATGGTCTTATCTATTGGCGATTTCGTTCCAATTCACATTCCAAGTAATATTCGGCATGCTAATTACATTGCCGTTTGCCAAATTGCATTATCTCTTATAGTTTCCGAGATATGGACTATCGATAATTTACACCTTAGGCTCTGCTTCTAACTTGGGCCCAAATTGTAAAATGGTCTTATCTATTGGCGATTTCGTTCCAATTCACATTCCAAGTAATATTCGGCATGCTAATTACATTGCCGGTTGCCAAATTGAATTATCTCTTATAGTTTCCGAGATATGGACTATCGATAATTTACACCTTAGGCTCTGCTTCTAACTTGGGCCCAAATTGTAAAATGGTCTTACCTATTGGCGATTTCGTTCCAATTCACATTCCAAGTAATATTCGGCATGCTAATTACATTGCCGGTTGCCGAATTGCATTATCTCTTATAGTTTCCGAGATATGGACTATCGATAATTTACACCTTAGGCTCTGCTTCTAACTTGGGCCCAAATTGTAAAATGGTCTTATCTTTTGGCGATTTCGTTCCAATTCACGTTCCAAGTAATATTCGGCATGCTAATTACATTGCCGGTTGCCAAATTGCATTATCTCTTATAGTTTCCGAGATATGGACTATCGATAATTTACACCTTAGGCTCCGCTTCTAACTTGGGCCCAAATTGTAAAATGGTCTTATCTATTGGCGATTTCGTTCCAATTCACATTCCAAGTAATATTCGGCATGCTAATTACATTGCCGGTTGCCAAATTGAATTATCTCTTATAGTTTCCGAGATATGGACTATCGATAATTTACACCTTAGGCTCTGCTTCTAACTTGGGCCCAAATTGTAAAATGGTCTTACCTATTGGCGATTTCGTTCCAATTCACATTCCAAGTAATATTCGGCATGCTAATTACATTGCCGGTTGCCGAATTGCATTATCTCTTATAGTTTCCGAGATATGGACTATCGATAATTTACTCCTTAGGCTCTGCTTCTAACTTGGGCCCAAATTGTAAAATGGTCTTATCTTTTGGCGATTTCGTTCCAATTCACGTTCCAAGTAATATTCGGCATGCTAATTACATTGCCGGTTGCCAAATTGCATTATCTCTTATAGTTTCCGAGATATGGACTATCGATAATTTACACCTTAGGCTCCGCTTCTAACTTGGGCCCAAATTGTAAAATGGTCTTATCTATTGGCGATTTCGTTCCAATTCACATTCCAAGTAATATTCGGCATGCTAATTACATTGCCGTTTGCCAAATTGCATTATCTCTTATAGTTTCCGAGATATGGACTATCGATAATTTACACCTTAGGCTCTGCTTCTAACTTGGGCCCAAATTGTAAAATGGTCTTATCTATTGGCGATTTCGTTCCAATTCACATTCCAAGTAATATTCGGCATGCTAATTACATTGCCGGTTGCCAAATTGAATTATCTCTTATAGTTTCCGAGATATGGACTATCGATAATTTACACCTTAGGCTCTGCTTCTAACTTGGGCCCAAATTGTAAAATGGTCTTACCTATTGGCGATTTCGTTCCAATTCACATTCCAAGTAATATTCGGCATGCTAATTACATTGCCGGTTGCCAAATTGCATTATCTCTTATAGTTTCCGAGATATGGACTATCGATAATTTACACCTTAGGCTCTGCTTCTAACTTGGGCCCAAATTGTAAAATGGTCTTATCTATTGGCGATTTCGTTCCAATTCACATTCCAAGTAATATTCGGCATGCTAATTACATTGCCGGTTGCCAAATTGCATTATCTCTTATAGTTTCCGAGATATGGACTATCGATAATTTACACCTTAGGCTCTGCTTCTAACTTGGGCCCAAATTGTAAAATGGTCTTATCTATTGGCGATTTCGTTCCAACTCACATTCCAAGTAATATTCGGCATGCTAATTACATTGCCGGTTGCCAAATTGCATTATCTCTTATGGTTTCCGAGATATGGACTATCGATAATTTACACCATAGGCTCTGCTTCTAACTTGGGCCCAAATTGTAAAATGGTCTTATCTATTGGCGATTTCGTTCCAATTCACATTCCAAGTAATATTCGGCATGCTAATTACATTGCCGGTTGCCAAATTGCATTATCTCTTATAGTTTCCGAGATATGGACTATCGATAATTTACACCTTAGGCTCTGCTTCTAACTTGGGCCCAAATTGTAAAATGGTCTTACCTATTGGCGATTTCGTTCCAATTCACATTCCAAGTAATATTCGGCATGCTAATTACATTGCCGGTTGCCAAATTGCATTATCTCTTATAGTTTCCGAGATATGGACTATCGATAATTTACACCTTAGGCTCTGCTTCTAACTTGGGCCCAAATTGTAAAATGGTCTTATCTATTGGCGATTTCGTTCCAATTCACATTCCAAGTAATATTCGGCATGCTAATTACATTGCCGGTTGCCAAATTGCATTATCTCTTATAGTTTCCGAGATATGGACTATCGATAATTTACACCTTAGGCTCTGCTTCTAACTTGGGCCCAAATTGTAAAATGGTCTTATCTATTGGCGATTTCGTTCCAACTCACATTCCAAGTAATATTCGGCATGCTAATTACATTGCCGGTTGCCAAATTGCATTATCTCTTATGGTTTCCGAGATATGGACTATCGATAATTTACACCATAGGCTCTGCTTCTAACTTGGGCCCAAATTGTAAAATGGTCTTATCTATTGGCGATTTCGTTCCAATTCACATTCCAAGTAATATTCGGCATGCTAATTACATTGCCGGTTGCCAAATTGCATTATCTCTTATAGTTTCCGAGATATGGACTATCGATAATTTACACCTTAGGCTCTGCTTCTAACTTGGGTCCAAATTGTAAAATGGTCTTATCTATTGGCGATTTCGTTCCAATTCACATTCCAAATAATATTCGGCATGCTAATTACATTGCCGGTTGCCAAATTGCATTATCTCTTATAGTTTCCGAGATATGGACTATCGATAATTTACACCTTAGGCTCTGCTTCTAACTTGGGCCCAAATTGTAAAATGGTCTTACCTATTGGCGATTTCGTTCCAATTCACATTCCAAGTAATATTCGGCATGCTAATTACATTGCCGGTTGCCAAATTGCATTATCTCTTATAGTTTCCGAGATATGGACTATCGATAATTTACACCTTAGGCTCTGCTTCTAACTTGGGCCCAAATTGTAAAATGGTCTTATCTATTGGCGATTTCGTTCCAATTCACATTCCAAGTAATATTCGGCATGCTAATTACATTGCCGGTTGCCAAATTGCATTATCTCTTATAGTTTCCGAGATATGGACTATCGATAATTTACACCTTAGGCTCTGCTTCTAACTTGGGCCCAAATTGTAAAATGGTCTTATCTATTGGCGATTTCGTTCCAACTCACATTCCAAGTAATATTCGGCATGCTAATTACATTGCCGGTTGCCAAATTGCATTATCTCTTATGGTTTCCGAGATATGGACTATCGATAATTTACACCATAGGCTCTGCTTCTAACTTGGGCCCAAATTGTAAAATGGTCTTATCTATTGGCGATTTCGTTCCAATTCACATTCCAAGTAATATTCGGCATGCTAATTACATTGCCGGTTGCCAAATTGCATTATCTCTTATAGTTTCCGAGATATGGACTATCGATAATTTACACCTTAGGCTCTGCTTCTAACTTGGGTCCAAATTGTAAAATGGTCTTATCTATTGGCGATTTCGTTCCAATTCACATTCCAAATAATATTCGGCATGCTAATTACATTGCCGGTTGCCAAATTGCATTATCTCTTATAGTTTCCGAGATATGGACTATCGATAATTTACACCTTAGGCTCTGCTTCTAACTTGGGCCCAAATTGTAAAATGGTCTTATCTATTGGCGATTTCGTTCCAATTCACATTCCAAGTAATATTCGGCATGCTAATTACATTGCCGGTTGCCAAATTGCATTATCTCTTATAGTTTCCGAGATATGGACTATCGATAATTTACACCTTAGGCACTGCTTCTAACTTGGGCCCAAATTGTAAAATGGTCTTATCTATTGGCGATTTCGTCCCAATTCACATTCCAATTGATATTCGGCATGCTAATTACATTGCCGGTTGCGAAATTGCATTATCTCTTATAGTTTCCGAGATATGGACTATCAATAATTTACACCTTAGGCTCTGCTTCTAACTTGGGCCCAAATTGTAAAATGGTCTTATCTATTGGCGATTTCGTTCCAATTCACATTCCAAGTAATATTCGGCATGCTAATTACATTGCCGGTTGCCAAATGGCATTATCTCTTATAGTTTCCGAGATATGGACTATCGATAATTTATACCTTAGGCTCTGCTTCTAACTTGGGCCCAAATTGTAAAATGGTCTTATCTATTGGCGATTTCGTTCCAATTCACATTCCAAGTAATATTCGGCATGCTAATTACATTGCCGGTTGCCAAATTGCATTATCTCTTATAGTTTCCGAGATATGGACTATCGATAATTTACACCTTAGGCTCTGCTTCTAACTTGGGCCCAAATTGTAAAATGGTCTTATCTATTGGCGATTTCGTTCCAATTCACATTCCAAGTAATATTCGGCATGCTACTTACATTGCCGGTTGCCAAATTGCATTATCTCTTATAGTTTCCGAGATATGGACTATCGATAATTTACACCTTAGGCTCTGCTTCTAACTTGGGCCCAAATTGTAAAATGGTCTTATCTATTGGCGATTTCGTCCCAATTCATATTCCAAGTGATATTCGGCATGCTAATTACATTGCCGGTTGCGAAATTGCATTATCTCTTATAGTTTCCGAGATATGGACTATCAATAATTTACACCTTAGGCTCTGCTTCTAACTTGGGCCCAAATTGTAAAATGGTCTTATCTATTGGCGATTTCGTTCCAATTCACATTCCAAGTAATATTCGGCATGCTAATTACATTGCCGGTTGCCAAATTGCATTATCTCTTATAGTTTCCGAGATATGGACTATCGATAATTTACACCTTAGGCTCTGCTTCTAACTTGGGCCCAAATTGTAAAATGGTCTTATCTATTGGCGATTTCGTTCCAATTCACATTCCAAGTAATATTCGGCATGCTAATTACATTGCCGGTTGCCAAATTGCATTATCTCTTATAGTTTCCGAGATATGGACTATCGATTATTTACACCTTAGGCTCTGCTTCTAACTTGGGCCCAAATTGTAAAATGGTCTTATCTATTGGCGATTTCGTTGCAATTCACATTCCAAGTAATATTCGGCATGCTAATTACATTGCCGTTTGCCAAATTGCATTATCTCTTATAGTTTCCGAGATATGGACTATCGATAATTTACACCTTAGGCTCTGCTTCTAACTTGGGCCCAAATTGTAAAATGGTCTTATCTATTGGCGATTTCGTTCCAATTCACATTCCAAGTAATATTCGGCATGCTAATTACATTGCCGGTTGCCAAATTGCATTATCTCTTATAGTTTCCGAGATATGGACTATCGATAATTTACACCTTAGGCTCTGCTTCTAACTTGGGCCCAAATTGTAAAATGGTCTTATCTATTGGCGATTTCGTTCCAATTCACATTCCAAGTAATATTCGGCATGCTAATTACATTGCCGGTTGCCAAATTGAATTATCTCTTATAGTTTCCGAGATATGGACTATCGATAATTTACACCTTAGGCTCTGCTTCTAACTTGGGCCCAAATTGTAAAATGGTCTTACCTATTGGCGATTTCGTTCCAATTCACATTCCAAGTAATATTCGGCATGCTAATTACATTGCCGGTTGCCAAATTGCATTATCTCTTATTGTTTCCGAGATATGGACTATCGATAATTTACACCTTAGGCTCTGCTTCTAACTTGGGCCCAAAATGTAAAATGGTCTTATCTATTGGCGATTTCGTTCCAATTCACATTCCAAGTAATATTCGGCATGCTAATTACATTGCCGGTTGCCAAATTGCATTATCTCTTATAGTTTCCGAGATATGGACTATCGATAATTTACACCTTAGGCTCTGCTTCTAACTTGGGCCCAAATTGTAAAATGGTCTTATCTATTGGCGATTTCGTTCCAATTCACATTCCAAGTAATATTCGGCATGCTAATTACATTGCCGGTTGCCAAATTGCATTATCTCTTATAGTTTCCGAGATATGGACTATCGATAATTTACACCATAGGCTCTGCTTCTAACTTGGGCCCAAATTGTAAAATGGTCTTATCTATTGGCGATTTCGTTCCAATTCACATTCCAAGTAATATTCGGCATGCTAATTACATTGCCGGTTGCCAAATTGCATTATCTCTTATAGTTTCCGAGATATGGACTATCGATAATTTACACCTTAGGCTCTGCTTCTAACTTGGGTCCAAATTGTAAAATGGTCTTATCTATTGGCGATTTCGTTCCAATTCACATTCCAAATAATATTCGGCATGCTAATTACATTGCCGGTTGCCAAATTGCATTATCTCTTATAGTTTCCGAGATATGGACTATCGATAATTTACACCTTAGGCTCTGCTTCTAACTTGGGCCCAAATTGTAAAATGGTCTTATCTATTGGCCATTTCGTTCCAATTCACATTCCAAGTAATATTCGGCATGCTAATTACATTGCCGGTTGCCAAATTGCATTATCTCTTATAGTTTCCGAGATATGGACTATCGATAATTTACACCTTAGGCACTGCTTCTAACTTGGGCCCAAATTGTAAAATGGTCTTATCTATTGGCGATTTCGTCCCAATTCACATTCCAAGTGATATTCGGCATGCTAATTACATTGCCGGTTGCGAAATTGCATTATCTCTTATAGTTTCCGAGATATGGACTATCAATAATTTACACCTTAGGCTCTGCTTCTAACTTGGGCCCAAATTGTAAAATGGTCTTATCTATTGGCGATTTCGTTCCAATTCACATTCCAAGTAATATTCGGCATGCTAATTACATTGCCGGTTGCCAAATTGCATTATCTCTTATAGTTTCCGAGATATGGACTATCGATAATTTATACCTTAGGCTCTGCTTCTAACTTGGGCCCAAATTGTAAAATGGTCTTATCTATTGGCGATTTCGTTCCAATTCACATTCCAAGTAATATTCGGCATGCTAATTACATTGCCGGTTGCCAAATTGCATTATCTCTTATAGTTTCCGAGATATGGACTATCGATAATTTACACCTTAGGCTCTGCTTCTAACTTGGGCCCAAATTGTAAAATGGTCTTATCTATTGGCGATTTCGTTCCAATTCACATTCCAAGTAATATTCGGCATGCTACTTACATTGCCGGTTGCCAAATTGCATTATCTCTTATAGTTTCCGAGATATGGACTATCGATAATTTACACCTTAGGCTCTGCTTCTAACTTGGGCCCAAATTGTAAAATGGTCTTATATATTGGCGATTTCGTCCCAATTCATATTCCAAGTGATATTCGGCATGCTAATTACATTGCCGGTTGCAAAATTGCATTATCTCTTATAGTTTCCGAGATATGGACTATCAATAATTTACACCTTAGGCTCTGCTTCTAACTTGGGCCCAAATTGTAAAATGGTCTTATCTATTGGCGATTTCGTTCCAATTCACATTCCAAGTAATATTCGGCATGCTAATTACATTGCCGGTTGCCAAATTGCATTATCTCTTATAGTTTCCGAGATATGGACTATCGATAATTTACACCTTAGGCTCTGCTTCTAACTTGGGCCCAAATTGTAAAATGGTCTTATCTATTGGCGATTTCGTTCCAATTCACATTCCAAGTAATATTCGGCATGCTAATTACATTGCCGGTTGCCAAATTGCATTATCTCTTATAGTTTCCGAGATATGGACTATCGATAATTTACACCTTAGGCTCTGCTTATAACTTGTACCCAAATTGTTAAATGGTCTTATCTATTGGCGATTTCGTTCCAATTCACATTCCAAGTAATATTCGGCATGCTAATTACATTGCCGGTTGCCAAATTGCATTATCTCTTATAGTTTCCGAGATATGGACTATCGATAATTTACACCTTAGGCTCTGCTTCTAACTTGGGCCCAAATTGTAAAATGGTCTTATCTATTGGCGATTTCGTTCCAATTCACATTCCAAGTAATATTCGGCATGCTAATTACATTGCCGGTTGCCAAATTGCATTATCTCTTATAGTTTCCGAGATATGGACTATCGATAATTTACACCATAGGCTCTGCTTCTAACTTGGGCCCAAATTGTAAAATGGTCTTATCTATTGGCGATTAAGTTCCAATTCACATTCCAAGTAATATTCGGCATGCTAATTACATTGCCTGTTGCCAAATTGCATTATCTCTTATAGTTTCCGAGATATGGACTATCGATAATTTACACCTTAGGCTCTGCTTCTAACTTGCTCCCAAATTGTAAAATGGTCTTATCTATTGGCGATTTCGTTCCAATTCACATTCCAAGTAATATTCGGCATGCTAATTACATTGCCGGTTGCCAAATTGCATTATCTCTTATAGTTTCCGAGATATGGACTATCGATAATTTACACCTTAGGCTCTGCTTCTAACTTGGGCCAAAATTGTAAAATGGTCTTATCTATTGGCGATTTCGTTCCAATTCACATTCCAAGTAATATTCGGCATGCTAATTACATTGCCGGTTGCCAAATTGAATTATCTCTTATAGTTTCCGAGATATGGACTATCGATAATTTACACCTTAGGCTCTGCTTCTAACTTGGGACCAAATTGTAAAATGGTCTTACCTGTTGGCGATTTCGTTCCAATTCACATTCCAAGTAATATTCGGCATGCTAATTACATTGCCGGTTGCCAAATTGCATTATCTCTTATAGTTTCCGAGATATGGACTATCGATAATTTACACCTTAGGCTCTGCTTCTAACTTGGGCCCAAATTGTAAAATGGTCTTATCTATTGGCGATTTCGTTCCAATTCACATTCCAAGTAATATTCGGCATGCTAATTACATTGCCGGTTGCCAAATTGCATTATCTCTTATAGTTTACGAGATATGGACTATCGATAATTTACACCTTAGGCTCTGCTTCTAACTTGGGCCCAAATTGTAAAATGGTCTTATCTATTGGCGATTTCGTTCCAATTCACATTCCAAGTAATATTCGGCATGCTAATTACATTGCCGGTTGCCAAATTGCATTATCTCTTATAGTTTCAGAGATATGGACTATCGATAATTTACACCTTAGGCTCTGCTTCTAACTTGGGCCCAAATTGTAAAATGGTCTTATCTATTGGCGATTTCGTCCCAATTCACATTCCAAGTGATATTCGGCATGCTAATTACATTGCCGGTTGCGAAATTGCATTATCTCTTATAGTTTCCGAGATATGGACTATCAATAATTTACACCTTAGGCTCTGCTTCTAACTTGGGCCCAAATTGTAAAATGGTCTTATCTATTGGCGATTTCGTTCCAATTCACATTCCAAGTAATATTCGGCATGCTAATTACATTGCCGGTTGCCAAATTGCATTATCTCTTATAGTTTCCGAGATATGGACTATCGATAATTTACACCTTAGGCTCTGCTTCTAACTTGGGCCCAAATTGTAAAATGGTCTTATCTATTGGCGATTTCGTTGCAATTCACATTCCAAGTAATATTCGGCATGCTAATTACATTGCCGGTTGCCAAATTGCATTATCTCTTATAGTTTCCGAGATATGGACTATCGATAATTTACACCTTAGGCTCTGCTTCTAACTTGGGCCCAAATTGTAAAATGGTCTTATCTATTGGCGATTTCGTTCCAATTCACATTCCAAGTAATATTCGGCATGCTAATTACATTGCCGGTTGCCAAATTGCATTATCTCTTATAGTTTCCGAGATATGGACTATCGATAATTTACACCTTAGGCTTTGCTTCTAACTTGCTCCCAAATTGTAAAATGGTCTTATCTATTGGCGATTTCGTTCCAATTCACATTCCAAGTAATATTCGGCATGCTAATTACATTGCCGGTTGCCAAATTGCATTATCTCTTATAGTTTCCGAGATATGGACTATCGATAATTTACACCTTAGGATCTGCTTCTAACTTGGGCCCAAATTGTAAAATGGTCTTATCTATTGGCGATTTCGTTCCAATTCACATTCCAAGTAATATTCGGCATGCTAATTACATTGCCGGTTGCCAAATTGAATTATCTCTTATAGTTTCCGAGATATGGGCTATCGATAATTTACACCTTAGGCTCTGCTTCTAACTTGGGACCAAATTGTAAAATGGTCTTACCTATTGGCGATTTCGTTACAATTCACATTCCAAGTAATATTCGGCATGCTAATTACATTGCCGGTTGCCAAATTGCATTATCTCTTATAGTTTCCGAGATATGGACTATCGATAATTTACACCTTAGGCTCTGCTTCTAACTTGGGCCCAAATTGTAAAATGGTCTTATCTATTGGCGATTTCGTTCCAATTCACATTCCAAGTAATATTCGGCATGCTAATTACATTGCCGGTTGCCAAATTGCATTATCTCTTATAGTTTCCGAGATATGGACTATCGATAATTTACACCTTAGGCTTTGCTTCTAACTTGCTCCCAAATTGTAAAATGGTCTTATCTATTGGCGATTTCGTTCCAATTCACATTCCAAGTAATATTCGGCATGCTAATTACATTGCCGGTTGCCAAATTGCATTATCTCTTATAGTTTCCGAGATATGGACTATCGATAATTTACACCTTAGGCTCTGCTTCTAACTTGGGCCCAAATTGTAAAATGGTCTTACCTATTGGCGATTTCGTTCCAATTCACATTCCAAGTAATATTCGGCATGCTAATTACATTGCCGGTTGCCAAATTGCATTATCTCTTATTGTTTCCGAGATATGGACTATCGATAATTTACACCTTAGGCTCTGCTTCTAACTTGGGCCCAAATTGTAAAATGGTCTTATCTATTGGCGATTTCGTTCCAATTCACATTCCAAGTAATATTCGGCATGCTAATTACATTGCCGGTTGCCAAATTGCATTATCTCTTATAGTTTCCGAGATATGGACTATCGATAATTTACACCTTAGGCTCTGCTTCTAACTTGGGCCCAAATTGTAAAATGGTCTTATCTATTGGCGATTTCGTTCCAATTCACATTCCAAGTAATATTCGGCATGCTAATTACATTGCCGGTTGCCAAATTGCATTATCTCTTATAGTTTCCGAGATATGGACTATCGATAATTTACACCATAGGCTCTGCTTCTAACTTGGGCCCAAATTGTAAAATGGTCTTATCTATTGGCGATTTCGTTCCAATTCACATTCCAAGTAATATTCGGCATGCTAATTACATTGCCGGTTGCCAAATTGCATTATCTCTTATAGTTTCCGAGATATGGACTATCGATAATTTACACCTTAGGCTCTGCTTCTAACTTGGGTCCAAATTGTAAAATGGTCTTATCTATTGGCGATTTCGTTCCAATTCACATTCCAAATAATATTCGGCATGCTAATTACATTGCCGGTTGCCAAATTGCATTATCTCTTATAGTTTCCGAGATATGGACTATCGATAATTTACACCTTAGGCTCTGCTTCTAACTTGGGCCCAAATTGTAAAATGGTCTTATCTATTGGCCATTTCGTTCCAATTCACATTCCAAGTAATATTCGGCATGCTAATTACATTGCCGGTTGCCAAATTGCATTATCTCTTATAGTTTCCGAGATATGGACTATCGATAATTTACACCTTAGGCACTGCTTCTAACTTGGGCCCAAATTGTAAAATGGTCTTATCTATTGGCGATTTCGTCCCAATTCACATTCCAAGTGATATTCGGCATGCTAATTACATTGCCGGTTGCGAAATTGCATTATCTCTTATAGTTTCCGAGATATGGACTATCAATAATTTACACCTTAGGCTCTGCTTCTAACTTGGGCCCAAATTGTAAAATGGTCTTATCTATTGGCGATTTCGTTCCAATTCACATTCCAAGTAATATTCGGCATGCTAATTACATTGCCGGTTGCCAAATTGCATTATCTCTTATAGTTTCCGAGATATGGACTATCGATAATTTATACCTTAGGCTCTGCTTCTAACTTGGGCCCAAATTGTAAAATGGTCTTATCTATTGGCGATTTCGTTCCAATTCACATTCCAAGTAATATTCGGCATGCTAATTACATTGCCGGTTGCCAAATTGCATTATCTCTTATAGTTTCCGAGATATGGACTATCGATAATTTACACCTTAGGCTCTGCTTCTAACTTGGGCCCAAATTGTAAAATGGTCTTATCTATTGGCGATTTCGTTCCAATTCACATTCCAAGTAATATTCGGCATGCTACTTACATTGCCGGTTGCCAAATTGCATTATCTCTTATAGTTTCCGAGATATGGACTATCGATAATTTACACCTTAGGCTCTGCTTCTAACTTGGGCCCAAATTGTAAAATGGTCTTATCTATTGGCGATTTCGTCCCAATTCATATTCCAAGTGATATTCGGCATGCTAATTACATTGCCGGTTGCAAAATTGCATTATCTCTTATAGTTTCCGAGATATGGACTATCAATAATTTACACCTTAGGCTCTGCTTCTAACTTGGGCCCAAATTGTAAAATGGTCTTATCTATTGGCGATTTCGTTCCAATTCACATTCCAAGTAATATTCGGCATGCTAATTACATTGCCGGTTGCCAAATTGCATTATCTCTTATAGTTTCCGAGATATGGACTATCGATAATTTACACCTTAGGCTCTGCTTCTAACTTGGGCCCAAATTGTAAAATGGTCTTATCTATTGGCGATTTCGTTCCAATTCACATTCCAAGTAATATTCGGCATGCTAATTACATTGCCGGTTGCCAAATTGCATTATCTCTTATAGTTTCCGAGATATGGACTATCGATAATTTACACCTTAGGCTCTGCTTATAACTTGTACCCAAATTGTTAAATGGTCTTATCTATTGGCGATTTCGTTCCAATTCACATTCCAAGTAATATTCGGCATGCTAATTACATTGCCGGTTGCCAAATTGCATTATCTCTTATAGTTTCCGAGATATGGACTATCGATAATTTACACCTTAGGCTCTGCTTCTAACTTGGGCCCAAATTGTAAAATGGTCTTATCTATTGGCGATTTCGTTCCAATTCACATTCCAAGTAATATTCGGCATGCTAATTACATTGCCGGTTGCCAAATTGCATTATCTCTTATAGTTTCCGAGATATGGACTATCGATAATTTACACCATAGGCTCTGCTTCTAACTTGGGCCCAAATTGTAAAATGGTCTTATCTATTGGCGATTAAGTTCCAATTCACATTCCAAGTAATATTCGGCATGCTAATTACATTGCCTGTTGCCAAATTGCATTATCTCTTATAGTTTCCGAGATATGGACTATCGATTATTTACACCTTAGGCTCTGCTTCTAACTTGCTCCCAAATTGTAAAATGGTCTTATCTATTGGCGATTTCGTTCCAATTCACATTCCAAGTAATATTCGGCATGCTAATTACATTGCCGGTTGCCAAATTGCATTATCTCTTATAGTTTCCGAGATATGGACTATCGATAATTTACACCTTAGGCTCTGCTTCTAACTTGGGCCAAAATTGTAAAATGGTCTTATCTATTGGCGATTTCGTTCCAATTCACATTCCAAGTAATATTCGGCATGCTAATTACATTGCCGGTTGCCAAATTGAATTATCTCTTATAGTTTCCGAGATATGGACTATCGATAATTTACACCTTAGGCTCTGCTTCTAACTTGGGACCAAATTGTAAAATGGTCTTACCTGTTGGCGATTTCGTTCCAATTCACATTCCAAGTAATATTCGGCATGCTAATTACATTGCCGGTTGCCAAATTGCATTATCTCTTATAGTTTCCGAGATATGGACTATCGATAATTTACACCTTAGGCTCTGCTTCTAACTTGGGCCCAAATTGTAAAATGGTCTTATCTATTGGCGATTTCGTTCCAATTCACATTCCAAGTAATATTCGGCATGCTAATTACATTGCCGGTTGCCAAATTGCATTATCTCTTATAGTTTACGAGATATGGACTATCGATAATTTACACCTTAGGCTCTGCTTCTAACTTGGGCCCAAATTGTAAAATGGTCTTATCTATTGGCGATTTCGTTCCAATTCACATTCCAAGTAATATTCGGCATGCTAATTACATTGCCGGTTGCCAAATTGCATTATCTCTTATAGTTTCAGAGATATGGACTATCGATAATTTACACCTTAGGCTCTGCTTCTAACTTGGGCCCAAATTGTAAAATGGTCTTATCTATTGGCGATTTCGTCCCAATTCACATTCCAAGTGATATTCGGCATGCTAATTACATTGCCGGTTGCGAAATTGCATTATCTCTTATAGTTTCCGAGATATGGACTATCAATAATTTACACCTTAGGCTCTGCTTCTAACTTGGGCCCAAATTGTAAAATGGTCTTATCTATTGGCGATTTCGTTCCAATTCACATTCCAAGTAATATTCGGCATGCTAATTACATTGTCGGTTGCCAAATTGCATTATCTCTTATAGTTTCCGAGATATGGACTATCGATAATTTACACCTTAGGCTCTGCTTCTAACTTGGGCCCAAATTGTAAAATGGTCTTATCTATTGGCGATTTCGTTGCAATTCACATTCCAAGTAATATTCGGCATGCTAATTACATTGCCGGTTGCCAAATTGCATTATCTCTTATAGTTTCCGAGATATGGACTATCGATAATTTACACCTTAGGCTCTGCTTCTAACTTGGGCCCAAATTGTAAAATGGTCTTATCTATTGGCGATTTCGTTCCAATTCACATTCCAAGTAATATTCGGCATGCTAATTACATTGCCGGTTGCCAAATTGCATTATCTCTTATAGTTTCCGAGATATGGACTATCGATAATTTACACCTTAGGCTTTGCTTCTAACTTGCTCCCAAATTGTAAAATGGTCTTATCTATTGGCGATTTCGTTCCAATTCACATTCCAAGTAATATTCGGCATGCTAATTACATTGCCGGTTGCCAAATTGCATTATCTCTTATAGTTTCCGAGATATGGACTATCGATAATTTACACCTTAGGATCTGCTTCTAACTTGGGCCCAAATTGTAAAATGGTCTTATCTATTGGCGATTTCGTTCCAATTCACATTCCAAGTAATATTCGGCATGCTAATTACATTGCCGGTTGCCAAATTGAATTATCTCTTATAGTTTCCGAGATATGGGCTATCGATAATTTACACCTTAGGCTCTGCTTCTAACTTGGGACCAAATTGTAAAATGGTCTTACCTATTGGCGATTTCGTTACAATTCACATTCCAAGTAATATTCGGCATGCTAATTACATTGCCGGTTGCCAAATTGCATTATCTCTTATAGTTTCCGAGATATGGACTATCGATAAATTACACCTTAGGCTCTGCTTCTAACTTGGGCCCAAATTGTAAAATGGTCTTATCTATTGGCGATTTCGTTCCAATTCACATTCCGAGTAACATTCGGCATGCTAATTACATTGCCGGTTGCCAAATTGCATTATCTCTTATAGTTTCCGAGATATGGACTATCGATAATTTACACCTTAGGCTCTGCTTCTAACTTGGGCCCAAATTGTAAAATGGTCTTATCTATTGGCGATTTCGTTGCAATTCACATTCCAAGTAATATTCGGCATGCTAATTACATTGCCGGTTGCCAAATTGCATTATCTCTTATAGTTTCCGAGATATGGACTATCGATAATTTACACCTTAGGCTCTGCTTCTAACTTGGGCCCAAATTGTAACATGGTTTTATCTATTGGCGATTTCGTTCCAATTCACATTCCAAGTAATATTCGGCATGCTAATTACATTGCCGGTTGCCAAATTGCATTATCTCTTATAGTTTCCGAGATATGGACTATCGATAATTTACACCTTAGGCTCTGCTTCTAACTTGGGCCCAAATTGTAAAATGGTCTTATCTATTGGCGATTTCGTTCCAATTCACATTCCAAGTAATATTCGGCATGCTAATTACATTGCCGGTTGCCAAATTGCATTATCTCTTATAGTTTCCGAGATATGGACTATCGATAATTTACACCTTAGGCTCTGCTTCTAACTTGGGCCCAAATTGTAAAATGGTCTTATCTATTGGCGATTTCGTTCCAATTCACACTCCAAGTAATATTCGGCATGCTAATTACATTGCCGGTTGCGAAATTGCATTATCTCTTATAGTTTCCGAGATATGGACTATCGATAATTTACACCATAGGCTCTGCTTCTAACTTGGGCCCAAATTGTAAAATGGTCTTATCTATTGGCGATTTCGTTCCAATTCACATTCCAAGTAATATTCGGCATGCTAATTACATTGCCTGTTGCCAAATTGCATTATCTCTTATAGTTTCCGAGATATGGACTATCGATAATTTACACCTTAGGCTCTGCTTCTAACTTGCTCCCAAATTGTAAAATGGTCTTATCTATTGGCGATTTCGTTCCAATTCACATTCCAAGTAATATTCGGCATGCTAATTACATTGCCGGTTGCCAAATTGCATTATCTCTTATAGTTTCCGAGATATGGACTATCGATAATTTACACCTTAGGCTCTGCTTCTAACTTGGGCCAAAATTGTAAAATGGTCTTATCTATTGGCGATTTCGTTCCAATTCACATTCCAAGTAATATTCGGCATGCTAATTACATTGCCGGTTGCCAAATTGAATTATCTCTTATAGTTTCCGAGATATGGACTATCGATAATTTACACCTTAGGCTCTGCTTCTAACTTGGGACCAAATTGTAAAATGGTCTTACCTGTTGGCGATTTCGTTCCAATTCACATTCCAAGTAATATTCGGCATGCTAATTACATTGCCGGTTGCCAAATTGCATTATCTCTTATAGTTTCCGAGATATGGACTATCGATAATTTACACCTTAGGCTCTGCTTCTAACTTGGGCCCAAATTGTAAAATGGTCTTATCTATTGGCGATTTCGTTCCAATTCACATTCCAAGTAATATTCGGCATGCTAATTACATTGCCGGTTGCCAAATTGCATTATCTCTTATAGTTTACGAGATATGGACTATCGATAATTTACACCTTAGGCTCTGCTTCTAACTTGGGCCCAAATTGTAAAATGGTCTTATCTATTGGCGATTTCGTTCCAATTCACATTCCAAGTAATATTCGGCATGCTAATTACATTGCCGGTTGCCAAATTGCATTATCTCTTATAGTTTCAGAGATATGGACTATCGATAATTTACACCTTAGGCTCTGCTTCTAACTTGGGCCCAAATTGTAAAATGGTCTTATCTATTGGCGATTTCGTCCCAATTCACATTCCAAGTGATATTCGGCATGCTAATTACATTGCCGGTTGCGAAATTGCATTATCTCTTATAGTTTCCGAGATATGGACTATCAATAATTTACACCTTAGGCTCTGCTTCTAACTTGGGCCCAAATTGTAAAATGGTCTTATCTATTGGCGATTTCGTTCCAATTCACATTCCAAGTAATATTCGGCATGCTAATTACATTGCCGGTTGCCAAATTGCATTATCTCTTATAGTTTCCGAGATATGGACTATCGATAATTTACATCTTAGGCTCTGCTTCTAACTTGGGCCCAAATTGTAAAATGGTCTTATCTATTGGCGATTTCGTTGCAATTCACATTCCAAGTAATATTCGGCATGCTAATTACATTGCCGGTTGCCAAATTGCATTATCTCTTATAGTTTCCGAGATATGGACTATCGATAATTTACACCTTAGGCTCTGCTTCTAACTTGGGCCCAAATTGTAAAATGGTCTTATCTATTGGCGATTTCGTTCCAATTCACATTCCAAGTAATATTCGGCATGCTAATTACATTGCCGGTTGCCAAATTGCATTATCTCTTATAGTTTCCGAGATATGGACTATCGATAATTTACACCTTAGGCTCTGCTTCTAACTTGGGCCAAAATTGTAAAATGGTCTTATCTATTGGCGATTTCGTTCCAATTCACATTCCAAGTAATATTCGGCATGCTAATTACATTGCCGGTTGCCAAATTGAATTATCTCTTATAGTTTCCGAGATATGGACTATCGATAATTTACACCTTAGGCTCTGCTTCTAACTTGGGACCAAATTGTAAAATGGTCTTACCTGTTGGCGATTTCGTTCCAATTCACATTCCAAGTAATATTCGGCATGCTAATTACATTGCCGGTTGCCAAATTGCATTATCTCTTATAGTTTCCGAGATATGGACTATCGATAATTTACACCTTAGGCTCTGCTTCTAACTTGGGCCCAAATTGTAAAATAGTCTTATCTATTGGCGATTTCGTTCCAATTCACATTCCAAGTAATATTCGGCATGCTAATTACATTGCCGGTTGCCAAATTGCATTATCTCTTATAGTTTACGAGATATGGACTATCGATAATTTACACCTTAGGCTCTGCTTCTAACTTGGGCCCAAATTGTAAAATGGTCTTATCTATTGGCGATTTCGTTCCAATTCACATTCCAAGTAATATTCGGCATGCTAATTACATTGCCGGTTGCCAAATTGCATTATCTCTTATAGTTTCAGAGATATGGACTATCGATAATTTACACCTTAGGCTCTGCTTCTAACTTGGGCCCAAATTGTAAAATGGTCTTATCTATTGGCGATTTCGTCCCAATTCACATTCCAAGTGATATTCGGCATGCTAATTACATTGCCGGTTGCGAAATTGCATTATCTCTTATAGTTTCCGAGATATGGACTATCAATAATTTACACCTTAGGCTCTGCTTCTAACTTGGGCCCAAATTGTAAAATGGTCTTATCTATTGGCGATTTCGTTCCAATTCACATTCCAAGTAATATTCGGCATGCTAATTACATTGCCGGTTGCCAAATTGCATTATCTCTTATAGTTTCCGAGATATGGACTATCGATAATTTACACCTTAGGCTCTGCTTCTAACTTGGGCCCAAATTGTAAAATGGTCTTATCTATTGGCGATTTCGTTCCAATTCACATTCCAAGTAATATTCGGCATGCTAATTACATTGCCGGTTGCCAAATTGCATTATCTCTTATAGTTTCCGAGATATGGACTATCGATAATTTACACCTTAGGCTTTGCTTCTAACTTGCTCCCAAATTGTAAAATGGTCTTATCTATTGGCGATTTCGTTCCAATTCACATTCCAAGTAATATTCGGCATGCTAATTACATTGCCGGTTGCCAAATTGCATTATCTCTTATAGTTTCCGAGATATGGACTATCGATAATTTACACCTTAGGATCTGCTTCTAACTTGGGCCCAAATTGTAAAATGGTCTTATCTATTGGCGATTTCGTTCCAATTCACATTCCAAGTAATATTCGGCATGCTAATTACATTGCCGGTTGCCAAATTGAATTATCTCTTATAGTTTCCGAGATATGGGCTATCGATAATTTACACCTTAGGCTCTGCTTCTAACTTGGGACCAAATTGTAAAATGGTCTTACCTATTGGCGATTTCGTTACAATTCACATTCCAAGTAATATTCGGCATGCTAATTACATTGCCGGTTGCCAAATTGCATTATCTCTTATAGTTTCCGAGATATGGACTATCGATAATTTACACCTTAGGCTCTGCTTCTAACTTGGGCCCAAATTGTAAAATGGTCTTATCTATTGGCGATTTCGTTCCAATTCACATTCCAAGTAATATTCGGCATGCTAATTACATTGCCGGTTGCCAAATTGCATTATCTCTTATAGTTTCCGAGATATGGACTATCGATAATTTACACCATAGGCTCTGCTTCTAACTTGGGCCCAAATTGTAAAACGGTCTTATCTATTGGCGATTTCGTTCCAATTCACATTCCAAGTAATATTCGGCATGCTAATTACATTGCCGGTTGCCAAATTGCATTATCCCTTATAGTTTCCGAGATATGGACTATCGATAATTTACACCTTAGGCTCTGCTTCTAACTTGGGCCCAAATTGTAAAATGGTCTTATCTATTGGCGATTTCGTTCCAATTCACATTCCAAGTAATATTCGGCATGCTAATTACATTGCCGGTTGCCAAATTGCATTATCTCTTATAGTTTCCGAGATATGGACTATCGATAATTTACACCTTAGGCTCTGCTCCTAACTTGGGCCCAAATTGTGAAATGGTCTTATCTATTGGCGATTTCGTCCCAATTCACATTCCAAGTGATATTCGGCATGCTAATTACATTGCCGGTTGCGAAATTGCATTATCTCTTATAGTTTCCGAGATATGGACTATCAATAATTTACACCTTAGGCTCTGCTTCTAACTTGGGCCCAAATTGTAAAATGGTCTTATCTATTGGCGATTTCGTTCCAATTCACATTCCAAGTAACATTCGGCATGCTAATTACATTGCCGGTTTCCAAATTGCATTATCTCTTATAGTTTCCGAGATATGGACTATCGATAATTTACACCTTAGGCTCTGCTTCTAACTTGGGCCCAAATTGTAAAATGGTCTTATCTATTGGCGATTTCGTTGCAATTCACATTCCAAGTAATATTCGGCATGCTAATTACATTGCCGGTTGCCAAATTGCATTATCTCTTATAGTTTCCGAGATATGGACTATCGATAATTTACACCTTAGGCTCTGCTTCTAACTTGGACCCAAATTGTAAAATGGCCTTATCTATTGGCGATTTCGTTCCAATTCACATTCCAAGTAATATTCGGCATGCTAATTACATTGCCGGTTGCCAAATTGCATTATCTCTTATAGTTTCCGAGATATGGACTATCGATAATTTACACCTTTGGCTCTGCTTCTAACTTGGGCCCAAATTGTAACATGGTTTTATCTATTGGCGATTTCGTTCCAATTCACATTCCAAGTAATATTCGGCATGCTAATTACATTGCCGGTTGCCAAATTGCATTATCTCTTATAGTTTCCGAGATATGGACTATCGATAATTTACACCTTAGGCTCTGCTTCTAACTTGGGCCCAAATTGTAAAATGGTCTTATCTATTGGCGATTTCGTTCCAATTCACATTCCAAGTAATATTCGGCATGCTAATTACATTGCCGGTTGCCAAATTGCATTATCTCTTATAGTTTCCGAGATATGGACTATCGATAATTTACACCTTAGGCTCTTCTTCTAACTTGGGCCCAAATTGTAAAATGGTCTTATCTATTGGCGATTTCGTTCCAATTCACACTCCAAGTAATATTCGGCATGCTAATTACATTGCCGGTTGCGAAATTGCATTATCTCTTATAGTTTCCGAGATATGGACTATCGATAATTTACACCATAGGCTCTGCTTCTAACTTGGGCCCAAATTGTAAAATGGTCTTATCTATTGGCGATTTCGTTCCAATTCACATTCCAAGTAATATTCGGCATGCTAATTACATTGCCTGTTGCCAAATTGCATTATCTCTTATAGTTTCCGAGATATGGACTATCGATAATTTACACCTTAGGCTCTGCTTCTAACTTGCTCCCAAATTGTAAAATGGTCTTATCTATTGGCGATTTCGTTCCAATTCACATTCCAAGTAATATTCGGCATGCTAATTACATTGCCGGTTGCCAAATTGCATTATCTCTTATAGTTTCCGAGATATGGACTATCGATAATTTACACCTTAGGCTCTGCTTCTAACTTGGGCCAAAATTGTAAAATGGTCTTATCTATTGGCGATTTCGTTCCAATTCACATTCCAAGTAATATTCGGCATGCTAATTACATTGCCGGTTGCCAAATTGAATTATCTCTTATAGTTTCCGAGATATGGACTATCGATAATTTACACCTTAGGCTCTGCTTCTAACTTGGGACCAAATTGTAAAATGGTCTTACCTGTTGGCGATTTCGTTCCAATTCACATTCCAAGTAATATTCGGCATGCTAATTACATTGCCGGTTGCCAAATTGCATTATCTCTTATAGTTTCCGAGATATGGACTATCGATAATTTACACCTTAGGCTCTGCTTCTAACTTGGGCCCAAATTGTAAAATGGTCTTATCTATTGGCGATTTCGTTCCAATTCACATTCCAAGTAATATTCGGCATGCTAATTACATTGCCGGTTGCCAAATTGCATTATCTCTTATAGTTTACGAGATATGGACTATCGATAATTTACACCTTAGGCTCTGCTTCTAACTTGGGCCCAAATTGTAAAATGGTCTTATCTATTGGCGATTTCGTTCCAATTCACATTCCAAGTAATATTCGGCATGCTAATTACATTGCCGGTTGCCAAATTGCATTATCTCTTATAGTTTCAGAGATATGGACTATCGATAATTTACACCTTAGGCTCTGCTTCTAACTTGGGCCCAAATTGTAAAATGGTCTTATCTATTGGCGATTTCGTCCCAATTCACATTCCAAGTGATATTCGGCATGCTAATTACATTGCCGGTTGCGAAATTGCATTATCTCTTATAGTTTCCGAGATATGGACTATCAATAATTTACACCTTAGGCTCTGCTTCTAACTTGGGCCCAAATTGTAAAATGGTCTTATCTATTGGCGATTTCGTTCCAATTCACATTCCAAGTAATATTCGGCATGCTAATTACATTGCCGGTTGCCAAATTGCATTATCTCTTATAGTTTCCGAGATATGGACTATCGATAATTTACATCTTAGGCTCTGCTTCTAACTTGGGCCCAAATTGTAAAATGGTCTTATCTATTGGCGATTTCGTTGCAATTCACATTCCAAGTAATATTCGGCATGCTAATTACATTGCCGGTTGCCAAATTGCATTATCTCTTATAGTTTCCGAGATATGGACTATCGATAATTTACACCTTAGGCTCTGCTTCTAACTTGGGCCCAAATTGTAAAATGGTCTTATCTATTGGCGATTTCGTTCCAATTCACATTCCAAGTAGTATTCGGCATGCTAATTACATTGCCGGTTGCCAAATTGCATTATCTCTTATAGTTTCCGAGATATGGACTATCGATAATTTACACCTTAGGCTCTGCTTCTAACTTGCTCCCAAATTGTAAAATGGTCTTATCTATTGGCGATTTCGTTCCAATTCACATTCCAAGTAATATTCGGCATGCTAATTACATTGCCGGTTGCCAAATTGCATTATCTCTAATAGTTTCCGAGATATGGACTATCGATAATTTACACCTTAGGATCTGCTTCTAACTTGGGCCCAAATTGTAAAATGGTCTTATCTATTGGCGATTTCGTTCCAATTCACATTCCAAGTAATATTCGGCATGCTAATTACATTGCCGGTTGCCAAATTGAATTATCTCTTATAGTTTCCGAGATATGGACTATCGATAATTTACACCTTAGGCTCTGCTTCTAACTTGGGACCAAATTGTAAAATGGTCTTACCTATTGGCGATTTCGTTACAATTCACATTCCAAGTAATATTCGGCATGCTAATTACATTGCCGGTTGCCAAATTGCATTATCTCTTATAGTTTCCGAGATATGGACTATCGATAATTTACACCTTAGGCTCTGCTTCTAACTTGGGCCCAAATTGTAAAATGGTCTTATCTATTGGCGATTTCGTTCCAATTCACATTCCAAGTAATATTCGGCATGCTAATTACATTGCCGGTTGCCAAATTGCATTATCTCTTATAGTTTCCGAGATATGGACTATCGATAATTTACACCATAGGCTCTGCTTCTAACTTGGGCCCAAATTGTAAAATGGTCTTATCTATTGGCGATTTCGTTCCAATTCACATTCCAAGTAATATTCGGCATGCTAATTACATTGCCGGTTGCCAAATTGCATTATCCCTTATAGTTTCCGAGATATGGACTATCGATAATTTACACCTTAGGCTCTGCTTCTAACTTGGGCCCAAATTGTAAAATGGTCTTATCTATTGGCGATTTCGTTCCAATTCACATTCCAAGTAATATTCGGCATGCTAATTACATTGCCGGTTGCCAAATTGCATTATCTCTTATAGTTTCCGAGATATGGACTATCGATAATTTACACCTTAGGCTCTGCTTCTAACTTGGGCCCAAATTGTGAAATGGTCTTATCTATTGGCGATTTCGTCCCAATTCACATTCCAAGTGATATTCGGCATGCTAATTACATTGCCGGTTGCGAAATTGCATTATCTCTTATAGTTTCCGAGATATGGACTATCAATAATTTACACCTTAGGCTCTGCTTCTAACTTGGGCCCAAATTGTAAAATGGTCTTATCTATTGGAGATTTCGTTCCAATTCACATTCCAAGTAACATTCGGCATGCTAATTACATTGCCGGTTGCCAAATTGCATTATCTCTTATAGTTTCCGAGATATGGACTATCGATAATTTACACCTTAGGCTCTGCTTCTAACTTGGGCCCAAATTGTAAAATGGTCTTATCTATTGGCGATTTCGTTGCAATTCACATTCCAAGTAATATTCGGCATGCTAATTACATTGCCGGTTGCCAAATTGCATTATCTCTTATAGTTTCCGAGATATGGACTATCCATAATTTACACCTTAGGCTCTGCTTCTAACTTGGGCCCAAATTGTAAAATGGTCTTATCTATTGGCGATTTCGTTCCAATTCACATTCCAAGTAATATTCGGCATGCTAATTACATTGCCGGTTGCCAAATTGCATTATCTCTTATAGTTTCCGAGATATGGACTATCGATAATTTACACCTTTGGCTCTGCTTCTAACTTGGGCCCAAATTGTAACATGGTTTTATCTATTGGCGATTTCGTTCCAATTCACATTCCAAGTAATATTCGGCATGCTAATTACATTGCCGGTTGCCAAATTGCATTATCTCTTATAGTTTCCGAGATATGGACTATCGATAATTTACACCTTAGGCTCTGCTTCTAACTTGGGCCCAAATTGTAAAATGGTCTTATCTATTGGCGATTTCGTTCCAATTCACATTCCAAGTAATATTCGGCATGCTAATTACATTGCCGGTTGCCAAATTGCATTATCTCTTATAGTTTCCGAGATATGGACTATCGATAATTTACACCTTAGGCTCTGCTTCTAACTTGGGCCCAAATTGTAAAATGGCCTTATCTATTGGCGATTTCGTCCCAATTCACATTCCAAGTAATATTCGGCATGCTAATTACATTGCCGGTTGCGAAATTGCATTATCTCTTATAGTTTCAGAGATGTGGACTATCGATAATTTACACCTTAGGCTCTGCTTCTAACTTGGGCCCAAATTGTAAAATGGTCTTATCTATTGGCGATTTCGTTCCAATTCACATTCCAAGTAATATTCGGCATGCTAATTACATTGCCGGTTGCCAAATTGCATTATCTCTTATAGTTTCCGAGATATGGACTATCGATAATTTACACCTTAGGCTCTGCTTCTAACTTGGGCCAAAATTGTAAAATGGTCTTATCTATTGGCGATTTCGTTCCAATTCACATTCCAAGTAATATTCGGCATGCTAATTACATTGCCGGTTGCCAAATTGAATTATCTCTTATAGTTTCCGAGATATGGACTATCGATAATTTACACCTTAGGCTCTGCTTCTAACTTGGGACCAAATTGTAAAATGGTCTTACCTGTTGGCGATTTCGTTCCAATTCACATTCCAAGTAATATTCGGCATGCTAATTACATTGCCGGTTGCCAAATTGCATTATCTCTTATAGTTTCCGAGATATGGACTATCGATAATTTACACCTTAGGCTCTGCTTCTAACTTGGGCCCAAATTGTAAAATGGTCTTATCTATTGGCGATTTCGTTCCAATTCACATTCCAAGTAATATTCGGCATGCTAATTACATTGCCGGTTGCCAAATTGCATTATCTCTTATAGTTTCCGAGATATGGACTATCGATAATTTACACCTTAGGCTCTGCTTCTAACTTGGACCCAAATTGTAAAATGGTCTTATCTATTGGCGATTTCGTTCCAATTCACATTCCAAGTAATATTCGGCATGCTAATTACATTGCCGGTTGCCAAATTGCATTATCTCTTATAGTTTCCGAGATATGGACTATCGATAATTTACACCTTTGGCTCTGCTTCTAACTTGGGCCCAAATTGTAACATGGTTTTATCTATTGGCGATTTCGTTCCAATTCACATTCCAAGTAATATTCGGCATGCTAATTACATTGCCGGTTGCCAAATTGCATTATCTCTTATAGTTTCCGAGATATGGACTATCGATAATTTACACCTTAGGCTCTGCTTCTAACTTGGGCCCAAATTGTAAAATGGTCTTATCTATTGGCGATTTCGTTCCAATTCACATTCCAAGTAATATTCGGCATGCTAATTACATTGCCGGTTGCCAAATTGCATTATCTCTTATAGTTTCCGAGATATGGACTATCGATAATTTACACCTTAGGCTCTGCTTCTAACTTGGGCCCAAATTGTAAAATGGTCTTATCTATTGGCGATTTCGTTCCAATTCACACTCCAAGTAATATTCGGCATGCTAATTACATTGCCGGTTGCGAAATTGCATTATCTCTTATAGTTTCCGAGATATGGACTATCGATAATTTACACCATAGGCTCTGCTTCTAACTTGGGCCCAAATTGTAAAATGGTCTTATCTATTGGCGATTTCGTTCCAATTCACATTCCAAGTAATATTCGGCATGCTAATTACATTGCCTGTTGCCAAATTGCATTATCTCTTATAGTTTCCGAGATATGGACTATCGATAATTTACACCTTAGGCTCTGCTTCTAACTTGCTCCCAAATTGTAAAATGGTCTTACCTATTGGCGATTTCGTTCCAATTCACATTCCAAGTAATATTCGGCATGCTAATTACATTGCCGGTTGCCAAATTGCATTATCTCTTATAGTTTCCGAGATATGGACTATCGATAATTTACACCTTAGGCTCTGCTTCTAACTTGGGCCAAAATTGTAAAATGGTCTTATCTATTGGCGATTTCGTTCCAATTCACATTCCAAGTAATATTCGGCATGCTAATTACATTGCCGGTTGCCAAATTGAATTATCTCTTATAGTTTCCGAGATATGGACTATCGATAATTTACACCTTAGGCTCTGCTTCTAACTTGGGACCAAATTGTAAAATGGTCTTACCTGTTGGCGATTTCGTTCCAATTCACATTCCAAGTAATATTCGGCATGCTAATTACATTGCCGGTTGCCAAATTGCATTATCTCTTATAGTTTCCGAGATATGGACTATCGATAATTTACACCTTAGGCTCTGCTTCTAACTTGGGCCCAAATTGTAAAATGGTCTTATCTATTGGCGATTTCGTTGCAATTCACATTCCAAGTAATATTCGGCATGCTAATTACATTGCCGGTTGCCAAATTGCATTATCTCTTATAGTTTCCGAGATATGGACTATCGATAATTTACACCTTAGGCTCTGCTTCTAACTTGGGCCCAAATTGTAAAATGGTCTTATCTATTGGCGATTTCGTTCCAATTCACATTCCAAGTAATACTCGGCATGCTAATTACATTGCCGGTTGCCAAATTGCATTATCTCTTATAGTTTCCGAGATATGGACTATCGATAATTTACACCTTAGGCTTTGCTTCTAACTTGCTCCCAAATTGTAAAATGGTCTTATCTATTGGCGATTTCGTTCCAATTCACATTCCAAGTAATATTCGGCATGCTAATTACATTGCCGGTTGCCAAATTGCATTATCTCTTATAGTTTCCGAGATATGGACTATCGATAATTTACACCTTAGGATCTGCTTCTAACTTGGGCCCAAATTGTAAAATGGTCTTATCTATTGGCGATTTCGTTCCAATTCACATTCCAAGTAATATTCGGCATGCTAATTACATTGCCGGTTGCCAAATTGAATTATCTCTTATAGTTTCCGAGATATGGGCTATCGATAATTTACACCTTAGGCTCTGCTTCTAACTTGGGACCAAATTGTAAAATGGTCTTACCTATTGGCGATTTCGTTACAATTCACATTCCAAGTAATATTCGGCATGCTAATTACATTGCCGGTTGCCAAATTGCATTATCTCTTATAGTTTCCGAGATATGGACTATCGATAATTTACACCTTAGGCTCTGCTTCTAACTTGGGCCCAAATTGTAAAATGGTCTTATCTATTGGCGATTTCGTTCCAATTCACATTCCAAGTAATATTCGGCATGCTAATTACATTGCCGGTTGCCAAATTGCATTATCTCTTATAGTTTCCGAGATATGGACTATCGATAATTTACACCATAGGCTCTGCTTCTAACTTGGGCCCAAATTGTAAAACGGTCTTATCTATTGGCGATTTCGTTCCAGTTCACATTCCAAGTAATATTCGGCATGCTAATTACATTGCCGGTTGCCAAATTGCATTATCCCTTATAGTTTCCGAGATATGGACTATCGATAATTTACACCTTAGGCTCTGCTTCTAACTTGGGCCCAAATTGTAAAATGGTCTTATCTATTGGCGATTTCGTTCCAATTCACATTCCAAGTAATATTCGGCATGCTAATTACATTGCCGGTTGCCAAATTGCATTATCTCTTATAGTTTCCGAGATATGGACTATCGATAATTTACACCTTAGGCTCTGCTTCTAACTTGGGCCCAAATTGTGAAATGGTCTTATCTATTGGCGATTTCGTCCCAATTCACATTCCAAGTGATATTCGGCATGCTAATTACATTGCCGGTTGCGAAATTGCATTATCTCTTATAGTTTCCGAGATATGGACTATCAATAATTTACACCTTAGGCTCTGCTTCTAACTTGGGCCCAAATTGTAAAATGGTCTTATCTATTGGCGATTTCGTTCCAATTCACATTCCAAGTAACATTCGGCATGCTAATTACATTGCCGGTTGCCAAATTGCATTATCTCTTATAGTTTCCGAGATATGGACTATCGATAATTTACACCTTAGGCTCTGCTTCTAACTTGGGCCCAAATTGTAAAATGGTCTTATCTATTGGCGATTTCGTTGCAATTCACATTCCAAGTAATATTCGGCATGCTAATTACATTGCCGGTTGCCAAATTGCATTATCTCTTATAGTTTCCGAGATATGGACTATCGATAATTTACACCTTAGGCTCTGCTTCTAACTTGGACCCAAATTGTAAAATGGCCTTATCTATTGGCGATTTCGTTCCAATCCACACTCCAAGTAATATTCGGCATGCTAATTACATTGCCGGTTGCGAAATTGCATTATCTCTTATAGTTTCCGAGATATGGACTATCGATAATTTACACCATAGGCTCTGCTTCTAACTTGGGCCCAAATTGTAAAATGGTCTTATCTATTGGCGATTTCGTTCCAATTCACATTCCAAGTAATATTCGGCATGCTAATTACATTGCCTGTTGCCAAATTGCATTATCTCTTATAGTTTCCGAGATATGGACTATCGATAATTTACACCTTAGGCTCTGCTTCTAACTTGCTCCCAAATTGTAAAATGGTCTTATCTATTGGCGATTTCGTTCCAATTCACATTCCAAGTAATATTCGGCATGCTAATTACATTGCCGGTTGCCAAATTGCATTATCTCTTATAGTTTCCGAGATATGGACTATCGATAATTTACACCTTAGGCTCTGCTTCTAACTTGGGCCAAAATTGTAAAATGGTCTTATCTATTGGCGATTTCGTTCCAATTCACATTCCAAGTAATATTCGGCATGCTAATTACATTGCCGGTTGCCAAATTGAATTATCTCTTATAGTTTCCGAGATATGGACTATCGATAATTTACACCTTAGGCTCTGCTTCTAACTTGGGACCAAATTGTAAAATGGTCTTACCTGTTGGCGATTTCGTTCCAATTCACATTCCAAGTAATATTCGGCATGCTAATTACATTGCCGGTTGCCAAATTGCATTATCTCTTATAGTTTCCGAGATATGGACTATCGATAATTTACACCTTAGGCTCTGCTTCTAACTTGGGCCCAAATTGTAAAATGGTCTTATCTATTGGCGATTTCGTTCCAATTCACATTCCAAGTAATATTCGGCATGCTAATTACATTGCCGGTTGCCAAATTGCATTATCTCTTATAGTTTACGAGATATGGACTATCGATAATTTACACCTTAGGCTCTGCTTCTAACTTGGGCCCAAATTGTAAAATGGTCTTATCTATTGGCGATTTCGTTCCAATTCACATTCCAAGTAATATTCGGCATGCTAATTACATTGCCGGTTGCCAAATTGCATTATCTCTTATAGTTTCAGAGATATGGACTATCGATAATTTACACCTTAGGCTCTGCTTCTAACTTGGGCCCAAATTGTAAAATGGTCTTATCTATTGGCGATTTCGTCCCAATTCACATTCCAAGTGATATTCGGCATGCTAATTACATTGCCGGTTGCGAAATTGCATTATCTCTTATAGTTTCCGAGATATGGACTATCAATAATTTACACCTTAGGCTCTGCTTCTAACTTGGGCCCAAATTGTAAAATGGTCTTATCTATTGGCGATTTCGTTCCAATTCACATTCCAAGTAATATTCGGCATGCTAATTACATTGCCGGTTGCCAAATTGCATTATCTCTTATAGTTTCCGAGATATGGACTATCGATAATTTACATCTTAGGCTCTGCTTCTAACTTGGGCCCAAATTGTAAAATGGTCTTATCTATTGGCGATTTCGTTGCAATTCACATTCCAAGTAATATTCGGCATGCTAATTACATTGCCGGTTGCCAAATTGCATTATCTCTTATAGTTTCCGAGATATGGACTATCGATAATTTACACCTTAGGCTCTGCTTCTAACTTGGGCCCAAATTGTAAAATGGTCTTATCTATTGGCGATTTCGTTCCAATTCACATTCCAAGTAATATTCGGCATGCTAATTACATTGCCGGTTGCCAAATTGCATTATCTCTTATAGTTTCCGAGATATGGACTATCGATAATTTACACCTTAGGCCCTGCTTCTAACTTGCTCCCAAATTGTAAAATGGTCTTATCTATTGGCGATTTCGTTCCAATTCACATTCCAAGTAATATTCGGCATGCTAATTACATTGCCGGTTGCCAAATTGCATTATCTCTAATAGTTTCCGAGATATGGACTATCGATAATTTACACCTTAGGATCTGCTTCTAACTTGGGCCCAAATTGTAAAATGGTCTTATCTATTGGCGATTTCGTTCCAATTCACATTCCAAGTAATATTCGGCATGCTAATTACATTGCCGGTTGCCAAATTGAATTATCTCTTATAGTTTCCGAGATATGGACTATCGATAATTTACACCTTAGGCTCTGCTTCTAACTTGGGACCAAATTGTAAAATGGTCTTACCTATTGGCGATTTCGTTACAATTCACATTCCAAGTAATATTCGGCATGCTAATTACATTGCCGGTTGCCAAATTGCATTATCTCTTATAGTTTCCGAGATATGGACTATCGATAATTTACACCTTAGGCTCTGCTTCTAACTTGGGCCCAAATTGTAAAATGGTCTTATCTATTGGCGATTTCGTTCCAATTCACATTCCAAGTAATATTCGGCATGCTAATTACATTGCCGGTTGCCAAATTGCATTATCTCTTATAGTTTCCGAGATATGGACTATCGATAATTTACACCATAGGCTCTGCTTCTAACTTGGGCCCAAATTGTAAAATGGTCTTATCTATTGGCGATTTCGTTCCAATTCACATTCCAAGTAATATTCGGCATGCTAATTACATTGCCGGTTGCCAAATTACATTATCCCTTATAGTTTCCGAGATATGGACTATCGATAATTTACACCTTAGGCTCTGCTTCTAACTTGGGCCCAAATTGTAAAATGGTCTTATCTATTGGCGATTTCGTTCCAATTCACATTCCAAGTAATATTCGGCATGCTAATTACATTGCCGGTTGCCAAATTGCATTATCTCTTATAGTTTCCGAGATATGGACTATCGATAATTTACACCTTAGGCTCTGCTTCTAACTTGGGCCCAAATTGTGAAATGGTCTTATCTATTGGCGATTTCGTCCCAATTCACATTCCAAGTGATATTCGGCATGCTAATTACATTGCCGGTTGCGAAATTGCATTATCTCTTATAGTTTCCGAGATATGGACTATCAATAATTTACACCTTAGGCTCTGCTTCTAACTTGGGCCCAAATTGTAAAATGGTCTTATCTATTGGAGATTTCGTTCCAATTCACATTCCAAGTAACATTCGGCATGCTAATTACATTGCCGGTTGCCAAATTGCATTATCTCTTATAGTTTCCGAGATATGGACTATCGATAATTTACACCTTAGGCTCTGCTTCTAACTTGGGCCCAAATTGTAAAATGGTCTTATCTATTGGCGATTTCGTTGCAATTCACATTCCAAGTAATATTCGGCATGCTAATTACATTGCCGGTTGCCAAATTGCATTATCTCTTATAGTTTCCGAGATATGGACTATCCATAATTTACACCTTAGGCTCTGCTTCTAACTTGGGCCCAAATTGTAAAATGGTCTTATCTATTGGCGATTTCGTTCCAATTCACATTCCAAGTAATATTCGGCATGCTAATTACATTGCCGGTTGCCAAATTGCATTATCTCTTATAGTTTCCGAGATATGGACTATCGATAATTTACACCTTTGGCTCTGCTTCTAACTTGGGCCCAAATTGTAACATGGTTTTATCTATTGGCGATTTCGTTCCAATTCACATTCCAAGTAATATTCGGCATGCTAATTACATTGCCGGTTGCCAAATTGCATTATCTCTTATAGTTTCCGAGATATGGACTATCGATAATTTACACCTTAGGCTCTGCTTCTAACTTGGGCCCAAATTGTAAAATGGTCTTATCTATTGGCGATTTCGTTCCAATTCACATTCCAAGTAATATTCGGCATGCTAATTACATTGCCGGTTGCCAAATTGCATTATCTCTTATAGTTTCCGAGATATGGACTATCGATAATTTACACCTTAGGCTCTGCTTCTAACTTGGGCCCAAATTGTAAAATGGCCTTATCTATTGGCGATTTCGTCCCAATTCACATTCCAAGTAATATTCGGCATGCTAATTACATTGCCGGTTGCGAAATTGCATTATCTCTTATAGTTTCAGAGATGTGGACTATCGATAATTTACACCTTAGGCTCTGCTTCTAACTTGGGCCCAAATTGTAAAATGGTCTTATCTATTGGCGATTTCGTTCCAATTCACATTCCAAGTAATATTCGGCATGCTAATTACATTGCCGGTTGCCAAATTGCATTATCTCTTATAGTTTCCGAGATATGGACTATCGATAATTTACACCTTAGGCTCTGCTTCTAACTTGGGCCAAAATTGTAAAATGGACTTATCTATTGGCGATTTCGTTCCAATTCACATTCCAAGTAATATTCGGCATGCTAATTACATTGCCGGTTGCCAAATTGAATTATCTCTTATAGTTTCCGAGATATGGACTATCGATAATTTACACCTTAGGCTCTGCTTCTAACTTGGGACCAAATTGTAAAATGGTCTTACCTGTTGGCGATTTCGTTCCAATTCACATTCCAAGTAATATTCGGCATGCTAATTACATTGCCGGTTGCCAAATTGCATTATCTCTTATAGTTTCCGAGATATGGACTATCGATAATTTACACCTTAGGCTCTGCTTCTAACTTGGGCCCAAATTGTAAAATGGTCTTATCTATTGGCGATTTCGTTCCAATTCACATTCCAAGTAATATTCGGCATGCTAATTACATTGCCGGTTGCCAAATTGCATTATCTCTTATAGTTTCCGAGATATGGACTATCGATAATTTACACCTTAGGCTCTGCTTCTAACTTGGACCCAAATTGTAAAATGGTCTTATCTATTGGCGATTTCGTTCCAATTCACATTCCAAGTAATATTCGGCATGCTAATTACATTGCCGGTTGCCAAATTGCATTATCTCTTATAGTTTCCGAGATATGGACTATCGATAATTTACACCTTTGGCTCTGCTTCTAACTTGGGCCCAAATTGTAACATGGTTTTATCTATTGGCGATTTCGTTCCAATTCACATTCCAAGTAATATTCGGCATGCTAATTATATTGCCGGTTGCCAAATTGCATTATCTCTTATAGTTTCCGAGATATGGACTATCGATAATTTACACCTTAGGCTCTGCTTCTAACTTGGGCCCAAATTGTAAAATGGTCTTATCTATTGGCGATTTCATTCCAATTCACATTCCAAGTAATATTCGGCATGCTAATTACATTGCCGGTTGCCAAATTGCATTATCTCTTATAGTTTCCGAGATATGGACTATCGATAATTTACACCTTAGGCTCTGCTTCTAACTTGGGCCCAAATTGTAAAATGGTCTTATCTATTGGCGATTTCGTTCCAATTCACATTCCAAGTAATATTCGGCATGCTAATTACATTGCCGGTTGCCAAATTGCATTATCTCTTATAGTTTCCGAGATATGGACTATCGATAATTTACACCTTAGGCTCTGCTTCTAACTTGGGCCCAAATTGTAAAATGGTCTTATCTATTGGCGATTTCGTTCCAATTCACATTCCAAGTAATATTCGGCATGCTAATTACATTGCCGGTTGCCAAATTGCATTATCTCTTATAGTTTCCGAGATATGGACTATCGATAATTTACACCTTAGGCTCTGCTTCTAACTTGGGCCCAAATTTTAAAATGGTCTTATCTATTGGCGATTTCGTTGCAATTCACATTCCAAGTAGTATTCGGCATGCTAATTACATTGCCGGTTGCCAAATTGCATTATCTCTTATAGTTTCCGAGATATGGACTATCGATAATTTACACCTTAGGCTCTGCTTCTAACTTGGGCCCAAATTGTAAAATGGTCTTATCTATTGGCGATTTCGTTCCAATTCACATTCCAAGTAATATTCGGCATGCTAATTACATTGCCGGTGGCCAAGTTGCATTATCTCTTATAGTTTCCGAGATATGGACTATCGATAATTTACACCTTAGGCTCTGCTTCTAACTTGGGCCCAAATTTTAAAATGGTCTTATCTATTGGCGATTTCGTTCCAATTCACATTCCAAGTAATATTCGGCATGCTAATTACATTGCCGGTTGCCAAATTGCATTATCTCTTATAGTTTCCGAGATATGGACTATCGATTATTTTTAACCTTAGGCTCTGCTTCTAACTTGGGCCCAAACTGTACAATGGTCTTATCTATTGGCGATTTCGTTCCAATTCACATTCCAAGTAGTATTCGGCATGCTAATTACATTGCCGGTTGCCAAATTGCATTATCTCTTATAGTTTCCGAGATATGGACTATCGATAATTTACACCTTAGGCTCTGCTTCTAACTTGGGCCCAAATTGTAAAATGGTCTTATCTATTGGTGATTTCGTCCCAATTCACATTCCAAGTAATGTTCGGCATGCTAATTACATTGCCAGTTGCCAAATTGCATTATCTCTTATAGTTTCCGAGATATGGACTATGGATAATTTACACCTTAGGCTCTGCTTCTAACTTGGGCCCAAATTGTAAAATGGTCTTATCTATTGGCGATTTCATTCCAATTCACATTCCAAGTAATATTCGGCATGCTAATTACATTGCCGGTTGCCAAATTGCATTATCTCTTATAGTTTCCGAGATATGGACTATCGATAATTTACACCTTAGGCTCTGCTTCTAACTTGGGCCCAAATTGTAAAATGGTCTTATCTATTGGCGATTTCGTTCCAATTCACATTCCAAGTAATATTCGGCATGCTAATTACATTGCCGGTTGCCAAATTGCATTATCTCATAGTTTCCGAGATATGGACTATCGGTAATTTACACCTTAGGCTCTGCTTCTATCTTGGGCCCAAATTGTAAAATCGTCTTATCTATTGGCGATTTCGTTCCAATTCACATTCCAAGTAATATTCGGCATGCTAATTACATTGCCGGTTGCCAAATTGCATTATCTCTTATAGTTTCCGAGATATGGACTATCGATAATTTACATCTTAGGCTCTGCTTCTAACTTGGGCCCAAATTGTAAAATGGTCTTATCTATTGGCGATTTCATTCCAATTCACATTCCAAGTAATATTCGGCATGCTAATTACATTGCCGGTTGCGAAACTGCATTATCTCTTATAGTTTCCGAGATATGGACTATCGATAATTTACACCTTAGGCTCTGCTTCTAACTTGGGCCCAAATTGTAAAATGGTCTTATCTATTGGCGATTTCATTCCAATTCACATTCCAAGTAATATTCGGCATGCTAATTACATTGCCGGTTGCCAAATTGCATTATCTCTTATAGTTTCCGAGATATGGACTATCGGTAATTTACACCTTAGGCTCTGCTTCTAACTTGTGCTCAAATTGTAAAATCGTCTTATCTATGGGCAATTTCGTTCCAATTCACATTCCAAGTAATATTCGGCATGCTAATTACATTGCCGGTTGCCAAATTGCATTATCTCTTATAGTTTCCGAGATATGGACTATCGATAATTTACACCTTAGGCTTTGCTTCTAACTTGGGCCCAAATTGTAAAATGGTCTTTTCTATTGGCGATTTCGTCCCAATTCACATTCGAAGTAATATTCGGCATGCTAATTACATTGCCGGTTGCGAAACTGCATTATCTCTTATAGTTTCCGAGATATGGACTATCGATAATTTACACCTTAGGCTCTGCTTCTAACTTGGGCCCAAATTGTAAAATGGTCTTATCTATTGGCGATTTCGTTCCAATTCACATTCCAAGTAATATTCGGCATGCTAATTACATTGCCGGTTGCCAAATTGCATTATCTCTTATAGTTTCCGAGATATGGACTATCGATAATTTACACCTTAGGCTCTGCTTCTAACTTGGGCCCAAATTGTAAAATGGTCTTATCTATTGGCGATTTCATTCCAATTCACATTCCAAGTAATATTCGGCATGCTAATTACATTGCCGGTTGCCAAATTGCATTATCTCTTATAGTTTCCGAGATATGGACTATCGATAATTTACACCTTAGGCTCTGCTTCTAACTTGGGCCCAAATTGTAAAATGGTCTTATCTATTGGCGATTTCGTTCCAATTCACATTCCAAGTAATATTCGGCATGCTAATTACATTGCCGGTTGCCAAATTGCATTATCTCTTATAGTTTCCGAGATATGGACTATCGATAATTTACACCTTAGGCTCTGCTTCTAACTTGGGCCCAAATTGTAAAATGGTCTTATCTATTGGCGATTTCGTTCCAATTCACATTCCAAGTAATATTCGGCATGCTAATTACATTGCCGGTTGCCAAATTGCATTATCTCTTATAGTTTCCGAGATATGGACTATGGATAATTTACACCTTAGGCTCTGCTTCTAACTTGGGCCCAAATTTTAAAATGGTCTTATCTATTGGCGATTTCGTTCCAATTCACATTCCAAGTAGTATTCGGCATGCTAATTACATTGCCGGTTGCCAAATTGCATTATCTCTTATAGTTTCCGAGATATGGACTATCGATAATTTACACCTTAGGCTCTGCTTCTAACTTGGGCCCAAATTGTAAAATGGTCTTATCTATTGGCGATTTCGTTCCAATTCACATTCCAAGTAATATTCGGCATGCTAATTACATTGCCGGTGGCCAAGTTGCATTATCTCTTATAGTTTCCGAGATATGGACTATCGATAATTTACACCTTAGGCTCTGCTTCTAACTTGGGCCCAAATTTTAAAATGGTCTTATCTATTGGCGATTTCGTTCCAATTCACATTCCAAGTAATATTCGGCATGCTAATTACATTGCCGGTTCCCAAATTGCATTATCTCTTATAGTTTCCGAGATATGGACTATCGATTATTTTTAACCTTAGGCTCTGCTTCTAACTTGGGCCCAAACTGTACAATGGTCTTATCTATTGGCGATTTCGTTCCAATTCACATTCCAAGTAGTATTCGGCATGCTAATTACATTGCCGGTTGCCAAATTGCATTATCTCTTATAGTTTCCGAGATATGGACTATCGATAATTTACACCTTAGGCTCTGCTTCTAACTTGGGCCCAAATTGTAAAATGGTCTTATCTATTGGTGATTTCGTCCCAATTCACATTCCAAGTAATGTTCGGCATGCTAATTACATTGCCAGTTGCCAAATTGCATTATCTCTTATAGTTTCCGAGATATGGACTATGGATAATTTACACCTTAGGCTCTGCTTCTAACTTGGGCCCAAATTGTAAAATGGTCTTATCTATTGGCGATTTCATTCCAATTCACATTCCAAGTAATATTCGGCATGCTAATTACATTGCCGGTTGCCAAATTGCATTATCTCTTATAGTTTCCGAGATATGGACTATCGATAATTTACACCTTAGGCTCTGCTTCTAACTTGGGCCCAAATTGTAAAATGGTCTTATCTATTGGCGATTTCGTTCCAATTCACATTCCAAGTAATATTCGGCATGCTAATTACATTGCCGGTTGCCAAATTGCATTATCTCATAGTTTCCGAGATATGGACTATCGGTAATTTACACCTTAGGCTCTGCTTCTATCTTGGGCCCAAATTGTAAAATCGTCTTATCTATTGGCGATTTCGTTCCAATTCACATTCCAAGTAATATTCGGCATGCTAATTACATTGCCGGTTGCCAAATTGCATTATCTCTTATAGTTTCCGAGATATGGACTATCGATAATTTACATCTTAGGCTCTGCTTCTAACTTGGGCCCAAATTGTAAAATGGTCTTATCTATTGGCGATTTCATTCCAATTCACATTCCAAGTAATATTCGGCATGCTAATTACATTGCCGGTTGCGAAACTGCATTATCTCTTATAGTTTCCGAGATATGGACTATCGATAATTTACACCTTAGGCTCTGCTTCTAACTTGGGCCCAAATTGTAAAATGGTCTTATCTATTGGCGATTTCATTCCAATTCACATTCCAAGTAATATTCGGCATGCTAATTACATTGCCGGTTGCCAAATTGCATTATCTCTTATAGTTTCCGAGATATGGACTATCGATAATTTACACCTTAGGCTCTGCTTCTAACTTGGGCCCAAATTGTAAAATGGTCTTATCTATTGGCGATTTCGTTCCAATTCACATTCCAAGTAATATTCGGCATGCTAATTACATTGCCGGTTGCCAAATTGCATTATCTCTTATAGTTTCCGAGATATGGACTATCGGTAATTTACACCTTAGGCTCTGCTTCTAACTTGGGCCCAAATTGTAAAATCGTCTTATCTATTGGCAATTTCGTTGCAATTCACATTCCAAGTAATATTCATCATGCTAATTACATTGCCGGTTGCCAAATTGCATTATCTCTTATAGTTTCCGAGATATGGACTATCGATAATTTACACCTTAGGCTCTGCTTCTAACTTGGGCCCAAATTGTAAAATGGTCTTATCTATTGGCGATTTCATTCCAATTCACATTCCAAGTAATATTCGGCATGCTAATTACATTGCCGGTTGCCAAATTGCATTATCTCTTATAGTTTCCGAGATATGGACTATCGATAGTTTACACCTTAGGCTCTGCTTCTAACTTGGGCCCAAATTGTAAAATGGTCTTATCTATTGGCGATTTCGTTCCAATTCACATTCCAAGAAATATTCGGCATGCTAATTACATTGCCGGTTGCCAAATTGCATTATCTCTTATAGTTTCCGAGATATGGACTATCGGTAATTTACACCTTAGGCTCTGCTTCTAACTTGGGCCCAAATTGTAAAATCGTCTTATCTATTGGCAATTTCGTTGCAATTCACATTCCAAGTAATATTCATCATGCTAATTACATTGCCGGTTGCCAAATTGCATTATCTCTTATAGTTTCCGAGATATGGACTATCGATAATTTACACCTTAGGCTCTGCTTCTAACTTGGGCCCAAATTGTAAAATGGTCTTATCTATTGGCGATTTCATTCCAATTCACATTCCAAGTAATATTCGGCATGCTAATTACATTGCCGGTTGCCAAATTGCATTATCTCTTATAGTTTCCGAGATATGGACTATCGATAGTTTACACCTTAGGCTCTGCTTCTAACTTGGGCCCAAATTGTAAAATGGTCTTATCTATTGGCGATTTCGTTCCAATTCACATTCCAAGAAATATTCGGCATGCTAATTACATTGCCGGTTGCCAAATTGCATTATCTCTTATAGTTTCCGAGATATGGACTATCGGTAATTTACACCTTAGGCTCTGCTTCTAACTTGGGCCCAAATTGTAAAATCGTCTTATCTATTGGCAATTTCGTTGCAATTCACATTCCAAGTAATATTCATCATGCTAATTACATTGCCGGTTGCCAAATTGCATTATCTCTTATAGTTTCCGAGATATGGACTATCGATAATTTACACCTTAGGCTCTGCTTCTAACTTGGGCCCAAATTGTAAAATGGTCTTATCTATTGGCGATTTCATTCCAATTCACATTCCAAGTAATATTCGGCATGCTAATTACATTGCCGGTTGCCAAATTGCATTATCTCTTATAGTTTCCGAGATATGGACTATCGATAGTTTACACCTTAGGCTCTGCTTCTAACTTGGGCCCAAATTGTAAAATGGTCTTATCTATTGGCGATTTCGTCCCAATTCACATTCGAAGTAATATTCGGCATGCTAATTACATTGCCGGTTGCGAAACTGCATTATCTCTTATAGTTTCCGAGATATGGACTATCGATAATTTACACCTTAGGCTCTGCTTCTAACTTGGGCCCAAATTGTAAAATGGTCTTATCTATTGGCGATTTCATTCCAATTCACATTCCAAGTAATATTCGGCATGCTAATTACATTGCCGGTTGCCAAATTGCATTAT
The DNA here is from genome assembly GCF_030347505.1 of Rhynchophorus ferrugineus. NCBI lineage: Eukaryota > Metazoa > Arthropoda > Insecta > Coleoptera > Curculionidae > Rhynchophorus > Rhynchophorus ferrugineus. The sequence goes on along the minus strand of NW_027472980.1, from coordinate 17,849 downwards.
CTCTTATAGTTTCCGAGATATGGACTATCGATAATTTACACCTTAGGCTCTGCTTCTAACTTGGGCCCAAATTGTAAAATGGTCTTATCTATTGGCGATTTCGTTCCAATTCACATTCCAAGTAATATTCGGCATGCTAATTACATTGCCGGTTGCCAAATTGCATTATCTCTTATAGTTTCCGAGATATGGACTATCGATAATTTACACCTTAGGCTCTGCTTCTAACTTGGGCCCAAATTGTAAAATGGTCTTATCTATTGGCGATTTCGTTCCAATTCACATTCCAAGTAATATTCGGCATGCTAATTACATTGCCGGTGGCCAAGTTGCATTATCTCTTATAGTTTCCGAGATATGGACTATCGATAATTTACACCTTAGGCTCTGCTTCTAACTTGGGCCCAAATTTTAAAATGGTCTTATCTATTGGCGATTTCGTTCCAATTCACATTCCAAGTAATATTCGGCATGCTAACTACATTGCCGGTTCCCAAATTGCATTATCTCTTATAGTTTCCGAGATATGGACTATCGATTATTTTTAACCTTAGGCTCTGCTTCTAACTTGGGCCCAAACTGTAAAATGGTCTTATCTATTGGCGATTTCGTTCCAATTCACATTCCAAGTAGTATTCGGCATGCTAATTACATTGCCGGTTGCCAAATTGCATTATCTCTTATAGTTTCCGAGATATGGACTATCGATAATTTACACCTTAGGCTCTGCTTCTAACTTGGGCCCAAATTGTAAAATGGTCTTATCTATTGGTGATTTCGTCCCAATTCACATTCCAAGTAATGTTCGGCATGCTAATTACATTGCCAGTTGCCAAATTGCATTATCTCTTATAGTTTCCGAGATATTGACTATGGATAATTTACACCTTAGGCTCTGCTTCTAACTTGGGCCCAAATTGTAAAATGGTCTTATCTATTGGCGATTTCATTCCAATTCACATTCCAAGTAATACTCGGCATGCTAATTACATTGCCGGTTGCCAAATTGCATTATCTCTTATAGTTTCCGAGATATGGACTATCGATAATTTACACCTTAGGCTCTGCTTCTAACTTGGGCCCAAATTGTAAAATCGTCTTATCTATTGGCGATTTCGTTCCAATTCACATTCCAAGTAATATTCGGCATGCTAATTACATTGCCGGCTGCCAAATTGCATTATCTCTTATAGTTTCCGAGATATGGACTATCGATAATTTACACCTTAGGCTCTGCTTCTAACTTGGGCCCAAATTGTAAAATGGTCTTATCTATTGGCGATTTCATTCCAATTCACATTCCAAGTAATATTCGGCATGCTAATTACATTGCCGGTTGCCAAATTGCATTATCTCTTATAGTTTCCGAGATATGGACTATCGGTAATTTACACCTTAGGCTCTGCTTCTAACTTGTGCTCAAATTGTAAAATCGTCTTATCTATGGGCAATTTCGTTCCAATTCACATTCCAAGTAATATTCGGCATGCTAATTACATTGCCGGTTGCCAAATTGCATTATCTCTTATAGTTTCCGAGATATGGACTATCGATAATTTACACCTTAGGCTTTGCTTCTAACTTGGGCCCAAATTGTAAAATGGTCTTATCTATTGGCGATTTCGTCCCAATTCACATTCGAAGTAATATTCGGCATGCTAATTACATTGCCGGTTGCGAAACTGCATTATCTCTTATAGTTTCCGAGATATGGACTATCGATAATTTACACCTTAGGCTCTGCTTCTAACTTGGGCCCAAATTTTAAAATGGTCTTATCTATTGGCGATTTCGTTCCAATTCACATTCCAAGTAATATTCGGCATGCTAATTACATTGCCGGTTGCCAAATTGCATTATCTCTTATAGTTTCCGAGATATGGACTATCGATAATTTACACCTTAGGCTCTGCTTCTAACTTGGGCCCAAATTGTAAAATGGTCTTATCTATTGGCGATTTCATTCCAATTCACATTCCAAGTAATATTCGGCATGCTAATTACATTGCCGGTTGCCAAATTGCATTATCTCTTATAGTTTCCGAGATATGGACTATCGATAATTTACACCTTAGGCTCTGCTTCTAACTTGGGCCCAAATTGTAAAATGGTCTTATCTATTGGCGATTTCGTTCCAATTCACATTCCAAGTAATATTCGGCATGCTAATTACATTGCCGGTTGCCAAATTGCATTATCTCTTATAGTTTCCGAGATATGGACTATCGATAATTTACACCTTAGGCTCTGCTTCTAACTTGGGCCCAAATTGTAAAATGGTCTTATCTATTGGCGATTTCGTTCCAATTCACATTCCAAGTAATATTCGGCATGCTAATTACATTGCCGGTTGCCAAATTGCATTATCTCTTATAGTTTCCGAGATATGGACTATGGATAATTTACACCTTAGGCTCTGCTTCTAACTTGGGCCCAAATTTTAAAATGGTCTTATCTATTGGCGATTTCGTTCCAATTCACATTCCAAGTAGTATTCGGCATGCTAATTACATTGCCGGTTGCCAAATTGCATTATCTCTTATAGTTTCCGAGATATGGACTATCGATAATTTACACCTTAGGCTCTGCTTCTAACTTGGGCCCAAATTGTAAAATGGTCTTATCTATTGGCGATTTCGTTCCAATTCACATTCCAAGTAATATTCGGCATGCTAATTACATTGCCGGTGGCCAAGTTGCATTATCTCTTATAGTTTCCGAGATATGGACTATCGATAATTTACACCTTAGGCTCTGCTTCTAACTTGGGCCCAAATTTTAAAATGGTCTTATCTATTGGCGATTTCGTTCCAATTCACATTCCAAGTAATATTCGGCATGCTAATTACATTGCCGGTTCCCAAATTGCATTATCTCTTATAGTTTCCGAGATATGGACTATCGATTATTTTTAACCTTAGGCTCTGCTTCTAACTTGGGCCCAAACTGTACAATGGTCTTATCTATTGGCGATTTCGTTCCAATTCACATTCCAAGTAGTATTCGGCATGCTAATTACATTGCCGGTTGCCAAATTGCATTATCTCTTATAGTTTCCGAGATATGGACTATCGATAATTTACACCTTAGGCTCTGCTTCTAACTTGGGCCCAAATTGTAAAATGGTCTTATCTATTGGTGATTTCGTCCCAATTCACATTCCAAGTAATGTTCGGCATGCTAATTACATTGCCAGTTGCCAAATTGCATTATCTCTTATAGTTTCCGAGATATGGACTATGGATAATTTACACCTTAGGCTCTGCTTCTAACTTGGGCCCAAATTGTAAAATGGTCTTATCTATTGGCGATTTCATTCCAATTCACATTCCAAGTAATATTCGGCATGCTAATTACATTGCCGGTTGCCAAATTGCATTATCTCTTATAGTTTCCGAGATATGGACTATCGATAATTTACACCTTAGGCTCTGCTTCTAACTTGGGCCCAAATTGTAAAATGGTCTTATCTATTGGCGATTTCGTTCCAATTCACATTCCAAGTAATATTCGGCATGCTAATTACATTGCCGGTTGCCAAATTGCATTATCTCATAGTTTCCGAGATATGGACTATCGGTAATTTACACCTTAGGCTCTGCTTCTATCTTGGGCCCAAATTGTAAAATCGTCTTATCTATTGGCGATTTCGTTCCAATTCACATTCCAAGTAATATTCGGCATGCTAATTACATTGCCGGTTGCCAAATTGCATTATCTCTTATAGTTTCCGAGATATGGACTATCGATAATTTACATCTTAGGCTCTGCTTCTAACTTGGGCCCAAATTGTAAAATGGTCTTATCTATTGGCGATTTCATTCCAATTCACATTCCAAGTAATATTCGGCATGCTAATTACATTGCCGGTTGCGAAACTGCATTATCTCTTATAGTTTCCGAGATATGGACTATCGATAATTTACACCTTAGGCTCTGCTTCTAACTTGGGCCCAAATTGTAAAATGGTCTTATCTATTGGCGATTTCATTCCAATTCACATTCCAAGTAATATTCGGCATGCTAATTACATTGCCGGTTGCCAAATTGCATTATCTCTTATAGTTTCCGAGATATGGACTATCGGTAATTTACACCTTAGGCTCTGCTTCTAACTTGTGCTCAAATTGTAAAATCGTCTTATCTATGGGCAATTTCGTTCCAATTCACATTCCAAGTAATATTCGGCATGCTAATTACATTGCCGGTTGCCAAATTGCATTATCTCTTATAGTTTCCGAGATATGGACTATCGATAATTTACACCTTAGGCTTTGCTTCTAACTTGGGCCCAAATTGTAAAATGGTCTTATCTATTGGCGATTTCGTCCCAATTCACATTCGAAGTAATATTCGGCATGCTAATTACATTGCCGGTTGCGAAACTGCATTATCTCTTATAGTTTCCGAGATATGGACTATCGATAATTTACACCTTAGGCTCTGCTTCTAACTTGGGCCCAAATTGTAAAATGGTCTTATCTATTGGCGATTTCGTTCCAATTCACATTCCAAGTAATATTCGGCATGCTAATTACATTGCCGGTTGCCAAATTGCATTATCTCTTATAGTTTCCGAGATATGGACTATCGATAATTTACACCTTAGGCTCTGCTTCTAACTTGGGCCCAAATTGTAAAATGGTCTTATCTATTGGCGATTTCATTCCAATTCACATTCCAAGTAATATTCGGCATGCTAATTACATTGCCGGTTGCCAAATTGCATTATCTCTTATAGTTTCCGAGATATGGACTATCGATAATTTACACCTTAGGCTCTGCTTCTAACTTGGGCCCAAATTGTAAAATGGTCTTATCTATTGGCGATTTCGTTCCAATTCACATTCCAAGTAATATTCGGCATGCTAATTACATTGCCGGTTGCCAAATTGCATTATCTCTTATAGTTTCCGAGATATGGACTATCGATAATTTACACCTTAGGCTCTGCTTCTAACTTGGGCCCAAATTGTAAAATGGTCTTATCTATTGGCGATTTCGTTCCAATTCACATTCCAAGTAATATTCGGCATGCTAATTACATTGCCGGTTGCCAAATTGCATTATCTCTTATAGTTTCCGAGATATGGACTATGGATAATTTACACCTTAGGCTCTGCTTCTAACTTGGGCCCAAATTTTAAAATGGTCTTATCTATTGGCGATTTCGTTCCAATTCACATTCCAAGTAGTATTCGGCATGCTAATTACATTGCCGGTTGCCAAATTGCATTATCTCTTATAGTTTCCGAGATATGGACTATCGATAATTTACACCTTAGGCTCTGCTTCTAACTTGGGCCCAAATTGTAAAATGGTCTTATCTATTGGCGATTTCGTTCCAATTCACATTCCAAGTAATATTCGGCATGCTAATTACATTGCCGGTGGCCAAGTTGCATTATCTCTTATAGTTTCCGAGATATGGACTATCGATAATTTACACCTTAGGCTCTGCTTCTAACTTGGGCCCAAATTTTAAAATGGTCTTATCTATTGGCGATTTCGTTCCAATTCACATTCCAAGTAATATTCGGCATGCTAATTACATTGCCGGTTCCCAAATTGCATTATCTCTTATAGTTTCCGAGATATGGACTATCGATTATTTTTAACCTTAGGCTCTGCTTCTAACTTGGGCCCAAACTGTACAATGGTCTTATCTATTGGCGATTTCGTTCCAATTCACATTCCAAGTAGTATTCGGCATGCTAATTACATTGCCGGTTGCCAAATTGCATTATCTCTTATAGTTTCCGAGATATGGACTATCGATAATTTACACCTTAGGCTCTGCTTCTAACTTGGGCCCAAATTGTAAAATGGTCTTATCTATTGGTGATTTCGTCCCAATTCACATTCCAAGTAATGTTCGGCATGCTAATTACATTGCCAGTTGCCAAATTGCATTATCTCTTATAGTTTCCGAGATATGGACTATGGATAATTTACACCTTAGGCTCTGCTTCTAACTTGGGCCCAAATTGTAAAATGGTCTTATCTATTGGCGATTTCATTCCAATTCACATTCCAAGTAATATTCGGCATGCTAATTACATTGCCGGTTGCCAAATTGCATTATCTCTTATAGTTTCCGAGATATGGACTATCGATAATTTACACCTTAGGCTCTGCTTCTAACTTGGGCCCAAATTGTAAAATGGTCTTATCTATTGGCGATTTCGTTCCAATTCACATTCCAAGTAATATTCGGCATGCTAATTACATTGCCGGTTGCCAAATTGCATTATCTCATAGTTTCCGAGATATGGACTATCGGTAATTTACACCTTAGGCTCTGCTTCTATCTTGGGCCCAAATTGTAAAATCGTCTTATCTATTGGCGATTTCGTTCCAATTCACATTCCAAGTAATATTCGGCATGCTAATTACATTGCCGGTTGCCAAATTGCATTATCTCTTATAGTTTCCGAGATATGGACTATCGATAATTTACATCTTAGGCTCTGCTTCTAACTTGGGCCCAAATTGTAAAATGGTCTTATCTATTGGCGATTTCATTCCAATTCACATTCCAAGTAATATTCGGCATGCTAATTACATTGCCGGTTGCGAAACTGCATTATCTCTTATAGTTTCCGAGATATGGACTATCGATAATTTACACCTTAGGCTCTGCTTCTAACTTGGGCCCAAATTGTAAAATGGTCTTATCTATTGGCGATTTCATTCCAATTCACATTCCAAGTAATATTCGGCATGCTAATTACATTGCCGGTTGCCAAATTGCATTATCTCTTATAGTTTCCGAGATATGGACTATCGATAATTTACACCTTAGGCTCTGCTTCTAACTTGGGCCCAAATTGTAAAATGGTCTTATCTATTGGCGATTTCGTTCCAATTCACATTCCAAGTAATATTCGGCATGCTAATTACATTGCGGTTGCCAAATTGCATTATCTCTTATAGTTTCCGAGATATGGACTATCGATAATTTACACCTTAGGCTCTGCTTCTAACTTGGGTCCAAATTGTAAAATGGTCTTATCTATTGGCGATTTCGTTCCAATTCACATTCCAAGTAATATTCGGCATGCTAATTACATTGCCGGTTGCGAAACTGCATTATCTCTTATAGTTTCCGAGATATGGACTATCGATAATTTACACCTTAGGCTCTGCTTCTAACTTGGGCCCAAATTGTAAAATGGTCTTATCTATTGGCGATTTCATTCCAATTCACATTCCAAGTAATATTCGGCATGCTAATTACATTGCCGGTTGCCAAATTGCATTATCTCTTATAGTTTCCGAGATATGGACTATCGATAATTTACACCTTAGGCTCTGCTTCTAACTTGGGCCCAAATTGTAAAATGGTCTTATCTATTGGCGATTTCGTTCCAATTCACATTCCAAGTAATATTCGGCATGCTAATTACATTGCCGGTTGCCAAATTGCATTATCTCTTATAGTTTCCGAGATATGGACTATCGATAATTTACACCTTAGGCTCTGCTTCTAACTTGGGTCCAAATTGTAAAATGGTCTTATCTATTGGCGATTTCGTTCCAATTCACATTCCAAGTAATATTCGGCATGCTAATTACATTGCCGGTTGCCAAATTGCATTACCTCTTATAGTTTCCGAGATATGGACTATGGATAATTTACACCTTAGGCTCTGCTTCTAACTTGGGCCCAAATTTTAAAATGGTCTTATCTATTGGCGATTTCGTTCCAATTCACATTCCAAGTAGTATTCGGCATGCTAATTACATTGCCGGTTGCCAAATTGCATTATCTCTTATAGTTTCCGAGATATGGACTATCGATAATTTACACCTTAGGCTCTGCTTCTAACTTGGGCCCAAATTGTAAAATGGTCTTATCTATTGGCGATTTCGTTCCAATTCACATTCCAAGTAATATTCGGCATGCTAATTACATTGCCGGTGGCCAAGTTGCATTATCTCTTATAGTTTCCGAGATATGGACTATCGATAATTTACACCTTAGGCTCTGCTTCTAACTTGGGCCCAAATTTTAAAATGGTCTTATCTATTGGCGATTTCGTTCCAATTCACATTCCAAGTAATATTCGGCATGCTAATTACATTGCCGGTTCCCAAATTGCATTATCTCTTATAGTTTCCGAGATATGGACTATCGATTATTTTTAACCTTAGGCTCTGCTTCTAACTTGGGCCCAAACTGTAAAATGGTCTTATCTATTGGCGATTTCGTTCCAATTCACATTCCAAGTAGTATTCGGCATGCTAATTACATTGCCGGTTGCCAAATTGCATTATCTCTTATAGTTTCCGAGATATGGACTATCGATAATTTACACCTTAGGCTCTGCTTCTAACTTGGGCCCAAATTGTAAAATGGTCTTATCTATTGGTGATTTCGTCCCAATTCACATTCCAAGTAATGTTCGGCATGCTAATTACATTGCCAGTTGCCAAATTGCATTATCTCTTATAGTTTCCGAGATATTGACTATGGATAATTTACACCTTAGGCTCTGCTTCTAACTTGGGCCCAAATTGTAAAATGGTCTTATCTATTGGCGATTTCATTCCAATTCACATTCCAAGTAATACTCGGCATGCTAATTACATTGCCGGTTGCCAAATTGCATTATCTCTTATAGTTTCCGAGATATGGACTATCGATAATTTACACCTTAGGCTCTGCTTCTAACTTGGGCCCAAATTGTAAAATCGTCTTATCTATTGGCGATTTCGTTCCAATTCACATTCCAAGTAATATTCGGCATGCTAATTACATTGCCGGCTGCCAAATTGCATTATCTCTTATAGTTTCCGAGATATGGACTATCGATAATTTACACCTTAGGCTCTGCTTCTAACTTGGGCCCAAATTGTAAAATGGTCTTATCTATTGGCGATTTCATTCCAATTCACATTCCAAGTAATATTCGGCATGCTAATTACATTGCCGGTTGCCAAATTGCATTATCTCTTATAGTTTCCGAGATATGGACTATCGATAATTTACATCTTAGGCTCTGCTTCTAACTTGGGCCCAAATTGTAAAATGGTCTTATCTATTGGCGATTTCATTCCAATTCACATTCCAAGTAATATTCGGCATGCTAATTACATTGCCGGTTGCGAAACTGCATTATCTCTTATAGTTTCCGAGATATGGACTATCGATAATTTACACCTTAGGCTCTGCTTCTAACTTGGGCCCAAATTGTAAAATGGTCTTATCTATTGGCGATTTCATTCCAATTCACATTCCAAGTAATATTCGGCATGCTAATTACATTGCCGGTTGCCAAATTGCATTATCTCTTATAGTTTCCGAGATATGGACTATCGATAATTTACACCTTAGGCTCTGCTTCTAACTTGGGCCCAAATTGTAAAATGGTCTTATCTATTGGCGATTTCGTTCCAATTCACATTCCAAGTAATATTCGGCATGCTAATTACATTGCGGTTGCCAAATTGCATTATCTCTTATAGTTTCCGAGATATGGACTATCGATAATTTACACCTTAGGCTCTGCTTCTAACTTGGGTCCAAATTGTAAAATGGTCTTATCTATTGGCGATTTCGTTCCAATTCACATTCCAAGTAATATTCGGCATGCTAATTACATTGCCGGTTGCGAAACTGCATTATCTCTTATAGTTTCCGAGATATGGACTATCGATAATTTACACCTTAGGCTCTGCTTCTAACTTGGGCCCAAATTGTAAAATGGTCTTATCTATTGGCGATTTCATTCCAATTCACATTCCAAGTAATATTCGGCATGCTAATTACATTGCCGGTTGCCAAATTGCATTATCTCTTATAGTTTCCGAGATATGGACTATCGATAATTTACACCTTAGGCTCTGCTTCTAACTTGGGCCCAAATTGTAAAATGGTCTTATCTATTGGCGATTTCGTTCCAATTCACATTCCAAGTAATATTCGGCATGCTAATTACATTGCCGGTTGCCAAATTGCATTATCTCTTATAGTTTCCGAGATATGGACTATCGATAATTTACACCTTAGGCTCTGCTTCTAACTTGGGTCCAAATTGTAAAATGGTCTTATCTATTGGCGATTTCGTTCCAATTCACATTCCAAGTAATATTCGGCATGCTAATTACATTGCCGGTTGCCAAATTGCATTACCTCTTATAGTTTCCGAGATATGGACTATGGATAATTTACACCTTAGGCTCTGCTTCTAACTTGGGCCCAAATTTTAAAATGGTCTTATCTATTGGCGATTTCGTTCCAATTCACATTCCAAGTAGTATTCGGCATGCTAATTACATTGCCGGTTGCCAAATTGCATTATCTCTTATAGTTTCCGAGATATGGACTATCGATAATTTACACCTTAGGCTCTGCTTCTAACTTGGGCCCAAATTGTAAAATGGTCTTATCTATTGGCGATTTCGTTCCAATTCACATTCCAAGTAATATTCGGCATGCTAATTACATTGCCGGTGGCCAAGTTGCATTATCTCTTATAGTTTCCGAGATATGGACTATCGATAATTTACACCTTAGGCTCTGCTTCTAACTTGGGCCCAAATTTTAAAATGGTCTTATCTATTGGCGATTTCGTTCCAATTCACATTCCAAGTAATATTCGGCATGCTAATTACATTGCCGGTTCCCAAATTGCATTATCTCTTATAGTTTCCGAGATATGGACTATCGATTATTTTTAACCTTAGGCTCTGCTTCTAACTTGGGCCCAAACTGTAAAATGGTCTTATCTATTGGCGATTTCGTTCCAATTCACATTCCAAGTAGTATTCGGCATGCTAATTACATTGCCGGTTGCCAAATTGCATTATCTCTTATAGTTTCCGAGATATGGACTATCGATAATTTACACCTTAGGCTCTGCTTCTAACTTGGGCCCAAATTGTAAAATGGTCTTATCTATTGGTGATTTCGTCCCAATTCACATTCCAAGTAATGTTCGGCATGCTAATTACATTGCCAGTTGCCAAATTGCATTATCTCTTATAGTTTCCGAGATATTGACTATGGATAATTTACACCTTAGGCTCTGCTTCTAACTTGGGCCCAAATTGTAAAATGGTCTTATCTATTGGCGATTTCATTCCAATTCACATTCCAAGTAATACTCGGCATGCTAATTACATTGCCGGTTGCCAAATTGCATTATCTCTTATAGTTTCCGAGATATGGACTATCGATAATTTACACCTTAGGCTCTGCTTCTAACTTGGGCCCAAATTGTAAAATCGTCTTATCTATTGGCGATTTCGTTCCAATTCACATTCCAAGTAATATTCGGCATGCTAATTACATTGCCGGCTGCCAAATTGCATTATCTCTTATAGTTTCCGAGATATGGACTATCGATAATTTACACCTTAGGCTCTGCTTCTAACTTGGGCCCAAATTGTAAAATGGTCTTATCTATTGGCGATTTCATTCCAATTCACATTCCAAGTAATATTCGGCATGCTAATTACATTGCCGGTTGCCAAATTGCATTATCTCTTATAGTTTCCGAGATATGGACTATCGGTAATTTACACCTTAGGCTCTGCTTCTAACTTGTGCTCAAATTGTAAAATCGTCTTATCTATGGGCAATTTCGTTCCAATTCACATTCCAAGTAATATTCGGCATGCTAATTACATTGCCGGTTGCCAAATTGCATTATCTCTTATAGTTTCCGAGATATGGACTATCGATAATTTACACCTTAGGCTCTGCTTCTAACTTGGGCCCAAATTGTAAAATGGTCTTATCTATTGGCGATTTCGTTCCAATTCACATTCCAAGTAATATTCGGCATGCTAATTACATTGCCGGTTGCCAAATTGCATTATCCCTTATAGTTTCCGAGATATGGACTATGGATAATTTACACCTGAGGCTCTGCTTCTAACTTGGGCCCAAATTGTAAAATGGTCTTATCTATTGGCGATTTCGTTCCAATTCACATTCCAAGTAATATTCGGCATGCTAATTACATTGCCGGTTGCCAAATTGCATTATCTCTTATAGTTTCCGAGATATGGACTATCGATAATTTACACCTTAGGCTCTGCTTCTAACTTGGGCCCAAATTGTAAAATGGTCTTATCTATTGGCGATTTCGTTCCAATTCACATTCCAAGTAATATTCGGCATGCTAATTACATTGCCGGTTGCCAAATTGCATTATCTCTTATAGTTTCCGAGATATGGACTATCGATAATTTACACCTTAGGCTCTGCTTCTAACTTGGGCCCAAATTGTAAAATGGTCTTATCTATTGGCGATTTCGTTCCAATTCATATTCCAAGTAACATTCGGCATGCTAATTACATTGCCGGTTGCCAAATTGCATTATCTCTTATAGTTTCCGAGATATGGACTATCGATAATTTACACCTTAGGCTCTGCTTCTAACTTGGGCCCAAATTGTAAAATGGTCTTCTCTATTGGCGATTTCGTTCCAATTCACATTCCAAGTAATATTCGGCATGCTAATTACATTGCCGGTTCCCAAATTGCATTATCTCTTATATTTTCCGAGATATGGACTATCGATTATTTTTAACCTTAGGCTCTGCTTCTAACTTGGGCCCAAACTGTAAAATGGTCTTATCTATTGGCGATTTCGTTCCAATTCACATTCCAAGTAGTATTAGGCATGCTAATTACATTGCCGGTTGCCAAATTGCATTATCTCCTATAGTTTCCGAGATATGGACTATCGATAATTTACACCTTAGGCTCTGCTTCTAACTTGGGCCCAAATTGTAAAATGGTCTTATCTATTGGCGATTTCGTCCCAATTCACATTCCATGTAATATTCGGCATGCTAATTACATTGCCAGTTGCCAAATTGCATTATCTCTTATAGTTTCCGAGATATGGACTATGGATAATTTACACCTTAGGCTCTGCTTCTAACTTGGGCCCAAATTGTAAAATGGTCTTATCTATTGGCGATTTCATTCCAATTCACATTCCAAGTAATATTCGGCATGCTAATTACATTGCCGGTTGCCAAATTGCATTATCTCTTATAGTTTCCGAGATATGGACTAACGATAATTTACACCTTAGGCTCTGCTTCTAACTTGGGCCCAAATTGTAAAATGGTCTTATCTATTGGCGATTTCGTTCCAATTCACATTCCAAGTAATATTCAGCATGCTAATTAAATTGCCGGTTGCCAAATTGCATTATCTCTTATAGTTTGCGAGATATGGAATATCGGTAATTTACACCTTAGGCTCTGCTTCTAACTTGGGCCCAAATTGTAAAATCGTCTTATCTATTGGCGATTTCGTTCCAATTCACATTCCAAGTAATATTCGGCATGCTAATTACATTGCCGGTTGCCAAATTGCATTATCTCTTATAGTTTCCGAGATATGGACTATCGATAATTTACACCTTAGGCTCTGCTTCTAACTTGGGCCCAAATTGTAAAATGGTCTTATCTATTGGCGATTTCATTCCAATTCACATTCCAAGTAATATTCGGCATGCTAATTACATTGCCGGTTGCCAAATTGCATTATCTCTTATAGTTTCCGAGATATGGACTATCGATAATTTACACCTTAGGCTCTGCTTCTAACTTGGGCCCAAATTGTAAAATGGTCTTATCTATTGGCGATTTCGTTCCAAATCACATTCCAAGTAATATTCGGCATGCTAATTACATTGCCAGTTGCCAAATTGCATTATCTCTTATAGTTTCCGAGATATGGACTATGGATAATTTACACCTTAGGCTCTGCTTCTAACTTGGACCCAAATTGTAAAATGGTCTTATCTATTGGCGATTTCGTTCCAATTCACATTCCAAGTAATATTCGGCATGCTAATTACATTGCCGGTTGCCAAATTGCATTATCTTTTATAGTTTCCGAGATATGGACTATCGATAATTTACACCTTAGGCTCTGCTTCTAACTTGGGCCCAAATTATAAAATGGCTTTATCTATTGGCGATTTCGTTCCAATTCACATTCCAAGTAATACTCGGCATGCTGATTACATTGCCGGTTGCCAAATTGCATTATCTCTTATAGTTTCAGAGATATGGACTATCGATAATTTACACCTTAGGCTCTGCTTCTAACTTGGGCCCAAATTGTAAAATGGTCTTATCTATTGGCTATTTCGTTCCAATTCACATTTCAAGTAATATTCGGCATGCTAATTACATTGCCGGTTGCCAAATTGCATTATCTCTTATAGTTTCCGAGATATGGACTATCGATAATTTACACCTTAGGCTCTGCTTTTAACTTGGGCCCAAATTGTAAAATGGTCTTATCTATTGGCGATTTCGTTCCAATTCACATTCCAAGTAATATTCGGCATGCTAATTACATTGCCGGTTGCCAAATTGCATTATCTCTTATAGTTTCCGAGATATGGACTATCGATAATTTACACCTTAGGCTCTGCTTCTAACTTGGGCCCAAATTGTAAAATGGTCTTATCTATTGGCGATTTCGTTCCAATTCACATTCCAAGTAATATTCGGCATGCTAATTACATTGCCGGTTGCCAAATTGCATTATCTCTTATGGTTTCCGAGATATGGACTATGGATAATTTACACCTTAGGCTCTGCTTCTAACTTGGGCCCAAATTGTAAAATGGTCTTATCTATTGGCGATTTCATTCCAATTCACATTCCAAGTAATATTCAGCATGCTAATTACATTGTCGGTTGCCAAATTGCATTATCTCTTATAGTTTCCGAGATATGGACTATCGGTAATTTACACCTTAGGCTCTGCTTCTAACTTGGGCCCAAATTGTAAAATGGTCTTATCTATTGGGCGATTTCGTTCCAATTCACATTCCATGTAATATTCGGCATGCTAATTACATTGCCGGTTGCCAAATTGCATTATCTCTTATAGTTTCCGAGATATGGACTATCGGTAATTTACACCTTAGGCTCTGCTTCTAACTTGGGCCCAAATTGTAAAATCGTCTTATCTATTGGCGATTTCGTTCCAATTCACATTCCAAGTAATATTCGGCATGCTAATTACATTGCCGGTTGCCAAATTGCATTATCTCTTATAGTTTCCGAGATATGGACTATCGATAATTTACACCTTAGGCTCTGCTTCTAACTTGGGCCCAAATTGTAAAATGGTCTTATCTATTGGCGATTTCATTCCAATTCACATTCCAAGTAATATTCGGCATGCTAATTACATTGCCGGTTGCCAAATTGCATTATCTCTTATAGTTTCCGAGATATGGACTATCGATAATTTACACCTTAGGCTCTGCTTCTAACTTGGGCCCAAATTGTAAAATGGTCTTATCTATTGGCGATTTCGTTCCAATTCACATTCCAAGTAATATTCGGCATGCTAATTACATTGTCGGTTGCCAAATTGCATTATCTCTTATAGTTTCCGAGATATGGACTATCGGTAATTTACACCTTAGGCTCTGCTTCTAACTTGGGCCCAAATTGTAAAATCGTCTTATCTATTGGCGATTTCGTTCCAATTCACATTCCAAGTAATATTCGGCATGCTAATTACAATGCCGGTTGCCAAATTACATTATCTCTTATAGTTTCCGAGATATGGACTATCGATAATTTACACCTTAGGCTCTGCTTCTAACTTGGGCCCAATTTGTAAAATGGTCTTATCTATTGGCGATTTCGTTCCAATTCACCTTCCAAGTAATATTCGGCATGCTAATTACATTGCCGGTTGAAAAATTGAATTATCTCTTATAGTTTCCGAGATATGGACTATCGATAATTTACACCTTAGGCTCTGCTTCTAACTTGGGCCCAAATTGTAAAATGGTCTTATCTATTGGCGATTTCGTTCCAATTCACATTCCAAGTGGTATTTGGCATGCTAATTACATTGCCGGTTGCCAAATTGCATTATCTCTTATAGTTTCCGAGATATGGACTATCGATAATTTACACCTTAGGCTCTGCTTCTAACTTGGGCCCAAATTGTAAAATGGTCTTATCTATTGGCGATTTCGTTCCAATTCACATTCCAAGTAATATTCGGCATGCTAATTACATTGCCGGTTGCCAAATTGCATTATCTCTTATAGTTTCCGAGATATGGACTATCGATTATTTACACCTTAGGCTCTGCTTCTAACTTGGGCCCAAATTGTAAAATGGTCTTATCTATTGGCGATCTCGTTCCAATTCACATTCCAAGTAATATTCGGCATGCTAATTACATTGCCGGTTGCCAAATTGCATTATCTCTTATAGTTTCCGAGATATGGACTATCGATAATTTACACCTTAGGCTCTGCTTCTAACTTGGGCCCAAATTGTAAAATGGTCTTATCTATTGGCGATTTCGTCCCAATTCACATTCCAAGTAATATTCGGCATGCTAATTACATTGCCGGTTGCGAAACTGCATTATCTCTTATAGTTTCCGAGATATGGACTATCGATAATTTACACCTTAGGCTCTGCTTCTAACTTGGGCCCAAATTGTAAAATGGTCTTATCTATTGGCGATTTCGTTCCAATTCACATTCCAAGTAATATTCGGCATGCTAATTACATTGCCGGTTGCCAAATTGCATTATCTCTTTTAGTTTCCGAGATATGGACTATCGATAATTTACACCTTAAGCTCTGCTTCTAACTTGGGCCCAAATTGTAAAATGGTCTTATCTATTGGCGATTTCGTTCCAATTCACATTCCAAGTAATATTCGGCATGCTAATTACATTGCCGGTTGCCAAATTGCATTATTTCTTATAGTTTCCGAGATATGGACTATCGATAATTTACACCTTAGGCTCTGCTTCTAACTTGGGCCCAAATTGTAAAATGGCCTTATCTATTGGCGATTTCGTTCCAATTCACATTCCAAGTAATATTCGGCATGCTAATTACATTGCCGGTTGCCAAATTGCATTATCTCTTATAGTTTCCGAGATATGGACTATCGATAATTTACACCTTAGGCTCTGCTTCTAACTTGGGCCCAAATTGTAAAATGGTCTTATCTATTGGCGATTTCGTTCCAATTCACATTCCAAGTAATATTCGGCATGCTAATTACATTGCCGGTGGCCAAATAGAATTATCTCTTATAGTTTCCGAGATATGGACTATCGATAATTTACACCTTAGGCTCTGCTTCTAACTTGGGCCCAAATTGTAAAATGGTCTTACCTATTGGCGATTTCGTTCCAATTTACATTCCAAGTAATATTCGGCATGCTAATTACATTGCCGGTTGCCAAATTGCATTATCTCTTATAGTTTCCGAGATATGGACTATCGATAATTTACACCTTAGGCTCTGCTTCTAACTTGGGCCCAAATTGTAAAATGGTCTTATCTATTGGAGATTTCGTTCCAATTCACATTCCAAGTAATATTCGGCATGCTAATTACATTGCCGGTTGCCAAATTGCATTATCTCTTATAGTTTCCGAGATATGGACTATCGATAATTTACACCTTAGGCTCTGCTTCCAACTTGGGCCCAAATTGTAATATGGTCTTATCTATTGGCGATTTCGTTCCAATTCACATTCCAAGTAATATTCGGCATGCTAATTACATTGCCGGTTGCCAAATTGCATTATCTCTTATAGTTTCCGAGATATGGACTATCGATAATTTACACCTTAGGCTCTGCTTCTAACTTGGGACCAAATTGTAAAATGGTCTTATCTATTGGCGATTTCGTTCCAATTCACATTCCAAGTAATATTCGGCATGCTAATTACATTGCCGGTTGCCAAATTGCATTATCTCTTATAGTTTCCGAGATATGGACTATCGATAATTTACACCTTAGGCTCTGCTTCTAACTTGGGCCCAAATTGTAAAATGGTCTTATCTATTGGCGATTTCG